>NC_136058.1:100739415-100929415 GCF_964261635.1 Lissotriton helveticus | reverse complement strand
TCCCAGACACCCAGTCTCTGTCACCGAGGACACTGCGGGGCTCACAGATAGAGGACCAGGCCCCCCAGACTGTGCCCGTCCAGACTGTAAACTTAAAGAGCCAGCAACCTCTTTAATGTGCCTGCCGTGATCATCACATTACAGGAACCCAGGGTTAAACAGTAAACCCATTGGGGGTGAAAGCCCCTCCAGACATCTTTTTCGCCCTGGATTGTAGTTTGCATTAGTGGAACATCCAATCGATTCCGGTTGGACATTGGAACTGATTTCATGTGTAATTCACTGTTTACTCTGCATATTAACTTCATTATGTATTTCTAATTAACCAGCCCACTATCTCCTGCTTGTCTGCCTAATACTTCAATGGATGTCCAAAAACTCATGCGACATGATTGAATCTAGTAAAACCACTGGAGAATTAGTTAACTGGAGTTGCACTTCTATTATGGACATTTAGATTCTCCCTGGATTCGTTCAGGGCTGGCTATCAAGTCTGCGTTTTGATAGGTGATAAACAAATCAGACATGAACTAGTGGTGTAATGTAGTAATCGCATAAAAGCAATTGGCCTAAGTATTGTGCATGCTTTTGAGGCAGTCAAAAATGAGCCTTTTGCCTTTTTTGTGTGCTTATTTATCAAATCAGGAATGAAACACCTTTCACAGAGCGAAAATGATCACATGTTTTGGATCTGGAAGTGAATTGGTGTCTGTAGACACTGCTTCCGATGAACTCAATTTAAACTAATACCCAGTTTCTAGAGAGTTAGATGAATACCATTCATTAAACGGAGCTTTTATAGATATGTGATTTCTTAAATTATTATACTTTAGATGCATTTTTTTTGTAGTGTCCAATATAATTCTAATACCCCTGGTTGTTAACTTTCGAGGGCATACATTGGAGATCTGCATAGGAACAAACTAAGGTTACTCTGTTCCTATGCAGATACACACATTCTCTATCTTTCACTAATCAAACCTTAAGACACTTTTTTGCAATAAATCCTTCGTGCAGAAAAAAATATATATTTATACAAAGTTTGAAACCCTTTTTTATTTTTAGAATCAGTGGTACTCGTGGGTTCATATACTAAAAATATGAGGCTATAGAAATACGACACAGAAAATGCTTGGTGCAATAGAGCATTTAAAAAAGTGCTCTAGGCAAGTCTACACCTAAAGTGCTTGGATATAGTGTGTAAGTAACACACATTATCTGGTGCTACGTGTCTGGGGAAAATGTATCTTGTGCTAATTGTACTCACAGCATTGGTAAAATACTTTAGTAGGTGTTCTTTTCTCCACTGGTCATTTTAAGTAGTCATATTCTACCTATTTATTAACTCCATGTACCTCTCAGTACACTTTCTGGTTCTGTTCCTTTTACGGTGTTGTGCATCCCCAGCTTCTTGATGTTAACTGGTAAAACGTTTCCACTCACTGTATTTGTGGCATGCATCCAAGGTCAGTCAGAATGGGTTTATGGACTTGGGGGTGACTTGAGAATTGATGCAGAAGGCTCTCCTTTAAGGTTACCCTTAATGGTTTAGCTTCCACCACGGTTTCATTATTCTCTTTGAGGACAAGGTCTTTCCTTGAACACCTCTTCTCATTACCAAGAGTCATTGAATGATAGTCTTCATGAATACTTTGTTTTTTTCCCCCTTAGTTGTGGTATATATTTTGTGCTTCTGTTTCATGGAAATTAGCTACATCACTGTTTTATCTCTCTTTATATTTATGCAAATTAGTTGCAGCATGGAGTGTTGGTCATTTGCAGATATCAATAGGTGTGTATGTGAACTTAAAACAGATAAAACGTGTGCACACACACACACACTCTGAATACCTCTGTTTGTGTGTGTCCCTCTGTGTATGTGTGTGTATGTGTGTATATATATATATATATATATATTACAGCGCGTGTACCAGTGTCGTGCTTTAAAGGCCCCCGCTTCCTCAAGAGGCCCTGGATTCGCTGGTCTCCGCTTCTGTGGATTTTTTTTCTCCGGGTTACCGGAACGACCAGGACCCACCACCCAGCCGGGGAGAAGACATGGCCGTGTTGTTGCCATTGTACATCACGCTGGGCAGGTAGGATTTCCATGCCGTGCCCCTGCCAGATGGATTCCTATGGTTGGGAGGTTGAAGCGGTTGGGGACTGGAGGAAGCACCGCTGTTCCAGTGGCGCAATGACAGTGGGGCTCTGCCAAACATCGTAGTGCTAATCCCCCCCCCCTTCCCGCAATACCTACCAGAAAATGACATTGCATGCTGGGACTTGTATGCGCTATTTACCGGGTGAGATACAAGAGGTATAGGCGACTGGAAAAGACTACTGGGGGAGGAGCTGCGCTCTTCGAATCAGAACAGGGCAGGACATTAAAGCCCAGATACACGCCCGTATCCTGAAATACTTACACCTGGCGCTGAAGAAGGCAGAAGTATGCCGAAATGCATTCGCCATAGAGGGTGATACAGAACTACCACGACTTGTGTTGCAGAATAAAGGCGCTTCCAAAATATTCCCCTGTTGTGGCCTTTCTCTTTTCCGAAGGAGGTTCTGGACAATATATATATATATATATTTATTATTATTTTTTTTTGAACAGTGCCCCGTGAGACTGAAAGTCACAGCGCATAAAGTGAGTGTGCTTTTTCCCATCCCCATTTTCCCATTTCCCATCCCCATTGACATGTCTGTGGCAGCGGAGAGAGAGCGGGAGGCAGACGATGTTTTCAGAAGCCTGAACACAATCACGACCAGAGTGGAGGGTGCAACGACTTCACAAACACCCTTAAGTAATTTACAAACACTCTTTCAACAACTAGAGAGAATGCAGGAAAGGGAAGTTCGGAAGTGGTGGGAGGCCACATCGCTACAGCGCTATGTTGACTGTAACAGGGTCCCAAGGGGGTTGCGAATTTTCACGATACCCTCTTATGAGAACCCAGACCCTCAACTATTAAAAGACTGGGCAATATACATCGCGGAATCATGTAAAGGGATGCTGCTAATGTTAATTAAATATGCCTGGAGCGACAGGGATAAAGCCCTCACTGAAATCCAGAAGCTGGAGGACTTAATCAGCAGGGACAAAGATACGAAAGCTGCTGAGGATCTACGGAATCAGATGCAAAAGCGATTAAAAGACTATGAGAATGGAATAAAGAAAACAAAATAAATTCCAGAGGGACGAACAGGACTACCTGACCGGCAGAATACTTACTTTTGCAAAGAAATTCGACGCAACGAGGCAAAGGCTGGCCCAAGGAGTCCAGACCACCCCAGATATGGTAACCTCAGAATCAGATGCATCACTGTCGGAAGATGAATCAGTGAGAAGTGGCAAAAGCAAGAAGAAGGCCAATGCCAGTGGAACGACAGTCCCTCCTCCCTTTTTAGACGAGTACCAGGTAATGAAGGAGACCAGACAACAATCCCAATCCCAGGTACCACAAAAACCATTACCAAAAAGAGGAGGAAAACAAGGCGGGGCAGGAGGAAACGCACAGGTGGCGCAACCTATGGTAACTCGCAGCAGAGGCAAGAGAGGAAGATGGTAAAAGATGATCGTACCATAATCAACCTCTCTGAACGGAAACTAACAATCCACGAAGAAGCAATCTTGAAAAAAGGGATGACATTTTGCCCAACTGCCAAATTCGATCCGGTACAAGCTAGAATAGACATCTTCAAGTATGTCCGGAAACTGAAGTTACAAAAAATATTTGCTGTGAAAGGACACTCTGGAACTGAGAGCATTCCGGATGAAATCACAGAGACCGGATACAATCTCATAGACAATGATTTGTCACTTCTAACCACTGCACATGAACTGTTGGACATTGATAATGTCCCCAGCTCAATGGAGCTGTTAAGAACTGAGGAGATCGCTCAAATAAGAGATCCAAGCAATCTGAAACGAAAATCCAGAATTCTGCCACACGTCGCAAGTGGCGCTATAGACGTCGTTAACGACGCGGTCCTCCAAGACCTGGAGAAGATGAGATCAAAGAAAGAACTTTCAAAGAAAAATTCAAACATCTCTCGTCTGGAGTGGGAAGCAATTAAGTCTTTGAAGGAGGACACTTCAATTGAGATCAAACCCTCAGATAAGGGGGTAACATCGTGATCTTCAGTAAAAGTAAATACAAAAAAGAGGCTCTAAGACAACTGCAAGACAAAGACTGTTATAAGATCATTGACAGAAGGGACTTTGTGAAATGCACAATTGAGTATCACAAGCTACTAGATGGGTGGAGGGATGAAGGAATGCTAAATAAAAATGAGTTTGATTACTTGCATTGTGAGCACCCGATCATTCCTACATTCAACCACCTCCCAAAGATGCATAAGGACACTAAAAATCCCCCAGGCAGGCCTATAGTGTCTTCTATAGGCAGCCTCCTGGAGAACACATCAAGATTCATTGATACATATCTGTCCCCCTTTGTCAAAGACTTGCCTTCCTACGTCAGGGATACTCAGGACTTTATAAGACAAATTGATGGCATCAAGTGGGAATCTGATATGCTTCTCATTACTCTAGATGCCACCAGCCTATATACCTAGATAGGACATCAGGAGGGTATCTCTGCAGTAAAGTGTTTTTTGGGCAAGAAAAATTTGAGATACCATCAACACAATCGCATGCTACTGAGGATGATGGAATTTTGTCTCCATAACAATATCTTTTTGTTCGCAGGAAGTATGTACCGCCAGTTGAGAGGGACCGCCATGGGCACGTGCTTCGCCCCCAGCTATGCGAACCTGTTCGTAGGCTGGTGGGAGAAGCACGTGGCCTGGGGTGGGACCAATGAAATATGGTTGGACCGCATCATGATTTGGGCCAGATATATCGACGATCTGTTTGTCGTTTGGCGTGGGGACAGGGCCTCGGCCGAGGAGTATGTCGCCAGGCTAAACGACCACGATCTTAATTTAAGATTCACGAGCACCATCAGTGAGACGTCGGTATACTACCTTGACCTAGAGGTCTTTGTAACCGGAAGCTCCCTACAGACCAGACTCTACCGGAAACCAACGGCGGGCAATATCGTATTACATGCGGCAAGCCACCATCCCAAGAACATGATAAAGAATATCCCATTTGGGGAATCATTACGACTGAAGAGAAACTGTTCAGATCCCCTAGATTTCTCACAGGCACGGGATGAGGCGCTAAGAAGGTTCCAGGAGAGAGGATACTCCAAGCCACTCCTAACAAGTGCAGTGAGTAGAGTGGAGCTAATAGAGAGAAAGGACCTCATTAGAACCAAAGTCAGGGAGGAAGAGCCCAAAGGTGTAGCTAGAATGATCACTGGCTACAACATGAGATCCAACGAACTGGTACACATATTCAATAAGAACTGGCATATCCTAGGGACGGATACCATCATGAAGAATAAACTACCACCTAGGCCATCTATAACTTACAGACGTTGCCAGTCTCTTAGTGATCACCTAACCAGGAGCCACTTTGAGGAAACCCCCAGAATCTCTAAATCCAAACCTGTCCAGGGCTTTTTTCCGTGCATGCAGTGTAAAGCGTGCAAGTACAGTAAAAAGCGGACGAAATATGAAGGGAGACCTAATGACCCACGACCCGTCAGAGAGATCACAAAGTTCCTGAATTGCAACTCAGACTTTGTGGTCTACTGCCTGGAGTGCCCGTGCTCCAAAAGATACATGGGGAGTACTATCAACCCGGCAAAAAAACGCATCTTGGAGCACATGCGAGCCATCACGAACAGGGATAAGAACTACCCGGTGGCACGCCACTTTGAAACCCACCATTAGAGCAATAGGGACCTATTGTCCTTTTACCTCATTGACCAACTGGGGAAAAGGGAGCAGGGTGGAGACAAAGTGAGGGCACTGAGGGCACTAGAATCCAGGTATATCATCGACCTCCAGAGTATTCAACCTAGAGGACTCAATAATGATGAGGAACTGTGGGTCCATTTAGAGTAATAAGGCTTATCTGTACCGGGTGGTACTAATAGGTACATAAATACACTCCTGCCAAACATAGGGAACTCATGTAGAGGATGCGTTGTTTATCTTACTGCCATCCAAACTTCACTCCCTCCCAGAACTGATATATCTTTTCACATATGATGAAAAACAACATCAGGCCATATGCCCATAGAGAGCGGAAAAATAGGATGATGGGATTGATAATAGTGATTGTAAGCCCATACAGGGCATAATAAGGCGTGCAAGTGCAACAGAGAATAAATAAACGGAGAAATAAAAGTTGTTATAAATGGAGGAGGGCGCCACAGGATGATGTTTAGAAATGATTAAGAGACAATGATGTGGTATATATAATGAAAAGAATATAGGATTAACCATCATACCGGTTTAAATGCATAAAGTGCTGTAACAGGGATAGGGATATTGGGAATAACAGAAGGCATCAATGTAAATAATTCACCTGACTGTATGCCCCCCCCCCCCTTTTTCCTCCACCTTAGTCTCCAAACATAAGAGCACTTAGACACATGAATGAGGATTGTTTTTTAGAGAACATCGGGTAATTCCATGTTGTCTTTTTAAAGGTGCACATTCACTTGCAGCTCACTATTTCCCCAGTATTGTTTTTTAATACCTGTACAAGAATTAAGACATTGCACGCTTAAAGATGGCCGCCACAAAACTGGTGGCGGAGTTAGTCCTTTCTCTATGTCTAGGGAAAGGTTGGGGATTTAATGGTGTCGCAAACGAAACTGTAATTGACACTGACAAAGCCTAAACGGTGAAACGCGTCTGTTGAGGGGGCACGGGGGTCTGCCAATAAATCCATTGTGGTGAAACATCGACTTGGAGTGCCGTCTATTCTTCACTTGTGGATTCGAGTGTGTGTCAGGTATATATATATATATATATATATATATATATATCCACAACTCACATCCACCATCTGCCGCTCCTCTTTAACCCGGGTGCCTCCTTAACGCACGGTGGAGTGCGTAATATGTCTCCAAACACGCAGCTCGAATCCCCGAGCTGTTCACCAAGTAAGGACACTCCAGCCAATTTTCTTTGTCTCTGAGTTTGATTTATTTTCACGCACACACTCAGTCAACAAACGCGTTTCGGCGTTGCCGCCTTCGTCAGTGTTGGCTGACAGAGACATTTTTCTCATTTAAATAAAGTTTTCAAAAAAGCACATCACATGTTAAAAAGGTAAACATAAAAAGAGGCACACTGATTCATTTGCTTTTGGCAGCCATCTTGTAACGTCTCAGATTGGTATTATCACTGGCCAGTATAAATGTTAAATCACATTTTTTCATTCAATTCATTGCATCCGTTTCAGTAAAATCATAATATAACGTGGAGTCGGCAATTCATTTCATGTAAATTCAACATTGAATTACATAGCCCTGAATGGGCTTCTTTTTCCCTCGCTTTATCCACAACCTCACAGTTCGAGATATGTTATTACCATATATCCCACTTTTACATAACAATGAATTCACTTTGATAAGAGGATATAATTCATCCTTGTTCGACATATCATGCCCTGAATGGGCTGGTCATACGACGAACTCTTGATTCAGAGTACATCGGTACCGTTACTATTTAATTCGATAGCTATATTTATATTGGGAAGTGCCTCGTAGTACCCTC
This sequence comes from Lissotriton helveticus, assembly GCF_964261635.1. Taxonomy (NCBI): domain Eukaryota; kingdom Metazoa; phylum Chordata; class Amphibia; order Caudata; family Salamandridae; genus Lissotriton; species Lissotriton helveticus. The sequence goes on along the minus strand of NC_136058.1, from coordinate 100,921,771 downwards.
TTTGTTCACTACTATTGTGCCCTGAATGGGCTTTCACATCTTAATTATATAAGGGGAACAAAAAAGAGGGTGGGACGTTGATGGAGAGAAGGGAGGAAAAGGAATTGTTATGTGGCAGGGAAGTTGTACTAGTCATTAACTGTTCTCACTGATGGGAGGGAAGGTAGGAGGAAGGGTGGGATGGATCTTGGATGTGTGGAAAAGAAGGCTCTCCATTCAGTATTCTTTACTTTGGATTTGTGGGTTAATGTAAATGTACCCACATTTCCTCTTCGTTATTCAGACCTATTGGGTTCTTAGTTTGGAGCATGATAATATAACGAGACTCCAACATTCTTAACTTCTTGACCCAATCTCCTCCTCTCTCTGTTCTGACCAATTGGTCCAATATGAAGAAGGACAGCAGATTGTTATTGCTTCGGTGTACCTTCTCATAGTGCCGGGCTACTGGATAAGTTTGATCTTTCAAATTAATTGCCCTCATATGTTCGAGGATTCTAAGTTTGGTCTGTTTGATGGTACTGCCCACGTACTTCTTACCACATGGACATACCAAACAATATACTGTGAACTCTGAATTGCAGTTCAATAGTTTGGAGATTTGTCTTTTCTGTCCCCTTCCTGGTACTTCATACTCTTTTACCTTTTTGGAATTTCTACAGGCCTTGCATTTCATGCATGGATAGAAACCCAAAACTGGGGCTTTCTTCTTTTTGCTCACTTCATGATGGCTATTCACTAGATGGTCTCTGAGTGAGTGACTTCTTCGATATGTTACCAGTGAGTAATCAGGCAGAGACTTTCCCACGACACTGTCTGATTTGAGTATTTTCCAATTTCTACGCAGAATTTGGAACATCTCTGGTGACTTATCATTGAAGTTTGTGATGAGTCTCAATGTCATATCTGTTTTCTTGACCTTATCGATCAATAGTTCCTTCCTAGGTCGTGCATCACTCCTTTTTTCAGCCTCATTTAAGACCCCTCTATGGTAGCCCCTTGCTTCGAATCTCTGCCTGGATTCTTTTTTGGCCTTTGTATATTCCTCCTCAGTGGAGCAGTTCCGCTTGATGCGCAGGAACTCCCCCAGTGGGATATTGTTCACTACACATCGTGGGTGGCAGCTACCAGCATGCAGGATTGTGTTGCCTGCCGTCGGTTTTCTATACAACGATGTTTGTATCTTGTTGTCCTGGATGTATACCCTTAGGTCTAGGTAGAAAACCTCCTCTTTGCTTATATTCCTGGTAAAACTAAGGTTGAGATTGTTCTTATTGAGGTCTCTGATGTATTCCTCTGCCTCATCCTGTGTTCCCCGCCACACGATGAAAAGATCATCAATGTAGCGGGTCCACAGAGATATTTTCTCAACCCATTTTTCGTTGGTTCCCGCCCAGGCCACGTGCTCCTCCCACCAGCCCACGAATAGATTCGCATAGCTGGGGGCGAAGCACGTGCCCATCGCGGTCCCCTGTAGCTGCAAATACAATTGGCCTGAAAATAGAAAAATGTTATTTTTCAAACAGAATTCCGTTAATGCAATGATCATATGGTTATGTGTCCTGAATTTCAACGGCCTTCTTTGCAAGAAGAAGTTCATTGCTTCTAGACCATCATCGTGCCTGATCGATGTGTAGAGGATTGTAATATCCAGTGTTATCAATAATAAGTCCTCATCCCACATCACACCTTGGACGGTTCTTAAGAAGTCCTGTGTGTCCCTAAGATAGGAACTCAAATCTTTCACTAATGGTGCTATAAAGTTGTCAATATACATAGAGGTTTTCTCCAACAAACTATCTATTGCCGACACTATAGGTCGTCCGGGCGGCCGGATTTTACTCTTGTGCACTTTTGGCAAGTGGTAGAATGTAGCTAATTGTGGATGTTCATTTTTCAAGTTCGTCCAATCCTTTACATCCAAAATTCCTTTGTCCTTCCATTCCGCAATAAGAGTATGGAACCTTGTTATACTCCCAACATATTGTTCTCTTTTAATGGGAGCATAATGTTCTGGTTTCCTTAGTTGTGAGAGAGCCTCATCCTCATATTGTTGTCTGTTTAGCAACACAATATTTCCCCCTTTGTCACTGGGTTTGATGACTATTTTTTCGTCATCTCGTAGATTTTTGATCGTGTTCCAATCCAATTTGTTGAAGTTTCTTTTAGTACCATCAAGGCACAATAGTAGTGAACAAAGAGGGTACTATGAGGCACTTCCCAATATAAATATAGCTATCGAATTAAATAGTAACGGTACCGATGTACTCTGAATCAAGAGTTCGTCGTATGACCAGCCCATTCAGGGCATGACATGTCGAACAAGGATGAATTATATACTCTTATCAAAGTGAATTCATTGTTATGTAAAAGTGGGATATATGGTAATAACATATCTCGAACTGTGAGGTTGTGGATAAAGCGAGGGAAAAAGAAGCCTATTCAGGGCTATGTAATTCAATGTTGAATTTACATGAAATGAATTGCCGACTCCACGTTATATTATGATTTTACTGAAACGGATGCAATGAATTGAATGAAAAAATGTGATTTAACATTTATACTGGCCAGTGATAATACCAATCTGAGACGTTACAAGATGGCTGCCAAAAGCAAATGAATCAGTGTGCCTCTTTTTATGTTTACCTTTTTAACATGTGATGTGCTTTTTTGAAAACTTTATTTAAATGAGAAAAATGTCTCTGTCAGCCAACACTGACGAAGGCGGCAACGCCGAAACGTGTTTGTTGACTGAGTGTGTGCGTGAAAATAAATCAAACGCAGAGACAAAGAAAATTGGCTGGAGTGTCCTTACTTGGTGAACAGCTCGGGGATTCGAGCTGCGTGTTTGGAGATATATATATATATATATATATATATTCAGCAGCGAAGGTGAAATAACAGCGCGCTCTCGGTTGAAAGTTTGCGATCAGCAGGTCTTTATTCCAATGTTACACGTTTCAAGAGACAAAACTCTCTTGCTCACACACTGGGCGCTTGGCACAGGGTCACTAGCAAGGGAAGATATGATGTTTTCTTGTTTCAAGGTAAGATTGAATCCCTTGTGTTTCCCTTTAGACAGCTGGTGTTTGTATTCAAGCAGTGAGTTTGTAACTACCTCTTGTAATGTATCCAGGTTGTCATGCGGGAGGACCAGGTAAAACACTGATTTGGGTCTGAATCTGATGTTTGCAGTTCTGTCCTTGGTTATGTCCCAAGTTTCCATGTCATCATTAATATCTGTGATCTCAACACTTTCAGCATTACTCGCTAAATTCTGCATGGTTTGCAAGATATTTGCATCCCCTACTGTGAGGGTAGGCTGACTCGGGGTTTCGCTCATAGTAATATCCTGACCTCTATTGTTGTTTTTCAAAGTGTGCCATTTTGTAAGTTTGAGTTTCCTGATAAATTTGAACATATCAATACGAGTTTCAGAGTAGGTAAAATTTCTGTAGGACAAAAGGATAGGCCAAGGGACAGGGTTTTCCTTTCGAGGAATGAGAGGTGTCTGATAGATAAATTGACAATAGTTTTATTTACCATTTCCGTTTCATTCATTGTTATCGTCTCCTGTAGCCCCTACGTCTTGTTCCCAGTGGCTCATTTCTTTTTCTTTTCTTGCATCTTTGTTTCCGTCTTTTCCTTCGTTGTTTCCTGCGTCCTTCCCTCTTCCCCGGCTTCTTCCCCTACCTCCATTCCCTCTCCCCCTCTGCGGATATTTAAGCATTCAATCCCTGCACTAAGAAGTACACGATCCATGTGTTTGTGAACTATATCTTTTATTTATTGTATGAATTGAATACGTAATGTACTGCATGATATTAATGCCACAAAGACATTCTATGATGGCGACCAAAAACAACCTATAGAGTCCTCTTTCCATGTAGACTCATGGCGACTATATATTGCACCCTGTCAAAAGCGCCCAGTGTGTGAGCAAGAGAGTTTTGTCTCTCGAAACGCGCAACAACTTTGGAATAAAGACCTGCTGATCGCAAACTTTCAACGAGAATGCGCTGTTATTTCACCTTCGCTGCTGAATACAATTGCCGGCTGTGGCTCAACCGGCCACTGCGCGCCACCAGACTAAGGGCGGATTTCCCGGGAGGTGCTGTAATTTGCAACTATATATATATTCACTGAAAAAACCATAGGTTATAGACCATATATAGTTAGGAATTAGCATTTACAAAACCTTGAAAATTCACTGAAAAAACCATAGGTTATAGACCATATATAGTTAGGAATTAGCATTTAAAAAACCTTATTTTACTCACACAAAACCATTGAAATTCCATATATAGTTAGTTGCACTAACTATATATCGCGCACCCGCAATCCACTGCTGATCATGTCACATATTACATCATTCATGACATGGTCAGTGACATCACTGATGACATCACTGATGACATCTCAAATGACATCACTGATGACATCACTGATGACAACATCCAGTGACTGTATGTTTCTGTAAAGTTAAAATATGTCTTACATATTGAAGAATGAGTGGATGTATAAGTGTCTGGATGAAGGATTTAGTAGGTGCGTGACTGACTGTATGAGTGAGTGATTAAATGTGTCTCACTGAATGCATGGGTTAGTGACTAAACTGTCTTAATTTGTGCATCATTATGTCTGTTGTGATGTAAACTGCTGCATGTGTTGATCATTAGCTATACGAGAGGCTATATGTGTTATTGATTGGTTGCCCAAGTATTTGTATGGGAGATTGAGTTTGTGTAGGGGTGGCTGGGAGGTGTGTGACTCTGTGCATAGATGTGTGAGCAGTTGATTCACTAGGTGTATGAGTTCAAGAGTGCATGTGGAAACAGCTACATGGGCAGTTGACTGTGTGCATGAGTGTATTGATGAGTGAATGGATATCTCAATGCTACATGTCATAGTAAGTACATATGTAAAACACAGTACATGTGAGAGTTGGCATATATAAATAACTGTGCATGAGAGCCACTGAATGTGTGAGTGGTTGTATGGATCATTGTGAACTTGTATCAGGGATTGTATAAGAGAGTAAATATGTGTTAGTATATGTTTGAATAAGTAAGGTGTGTATAACTGTATAGTTGAAGAAATGGAGGTGAGATTGTTTCTTTGCATGACTGACTAGGTGTGTGAGTAACTCCATGGATGAGTGACAGTGTGTGAGTGCCTGTATACACTGAGTGTATCTAAGGTTATATTAGAGTCTGAAGAGGTTTATCGTATTAGCACAAGAATGATGTCAAATGAGATGTCATCATTGATGTCATCAGTGATGTCATTTGAGATGTCATCAGTGATGTCATCAGTGATGTCACTGACCATGTCATGAATGATGTAATATGTGACATGATCAGCAGTGGATTGCGGGTGCGCGATATATAGTTAGTGCAACTAACTATATATGGAATTTCAATGGTTTTGTGTGAGTAAAATAAGGTTTTTTAAATGCTAATTCCTAACTATATATGGTCTATAACCTATGGTTTTTTCAGTGAATTTTCAAGGTTTTGTAAATGCTAATTCCTAACTATATATGGTCTATAACCTATGGTTTTTTCAGTGAATTTCAATGGTTTTTTAATAGCAAATATCATAAACTGTCGAATGTCAAGTACGTGGTAAGTAAAAACATTTTCGTGTTTATGCACACTGATCTGCTTTGAATGCTGCCCCCCACCCCTCATTTCTATTAGGAGTACTCTCTCTTTGCAGATAGTGAAGGGTAGTTAACGCAGGCCTTTGCCCCCGTTGTAATCCGTCGTGCCTGCTTCTCTCTCCATTTGATTGATTGTTCTCTTTGGTTCATTCTCTATTTACAAACAAGCACAGAGTCGCAATACTCTGTTTAGTCTTTGCAGATAGCGAAAAATCGTGTAAAAAAACAAAAGGAATCGAGCAAAATCAGTAGGCCACTAATGGGATCTCTTTTTGACCTCGCTAAAATAGAAACATTAGGAACAACCTGTTGAAAATAGCAATGTGTATGTACATAAGCGGCGTTCATTTGTGTTCACAGTACCCCTTGTTGATTGTTTGAATCGAGCATTGAATTGTTCGAAGTTGGTTCTCTTAAGGATCTTCTCTGCCTGCAAACGAGGAAGAATAGGAATATTCTCTCTCCCTTTGCAGATAGTGAAGGGTAGGTAACGCAAGCCTTTAACACGTCGTACCTATTTCATTCCTCATTGATTGATTGATTGTCCGAACATTGACTGTTTGGGAATTAGTTCTTTTTGGAGGTATTCCCTGTTTGCAAATAAACGTAGGAAAATCTTTGCAAGTAGTGAAAGGGTACGTAATGCGGACCTTTCTCCCCCGTTGTAATCTGTCATGCCTATCTACTCCCCACTGATTGATGCACCTGTTTCACCCGGACCATTTACTAGAGATAGGTCATCTGGCCCGACCAGAGAGCACCCCTAGTGAAAAGGACATATGCAATAATAACGAAGTGATCACTGTATCCTGTTAACAGAAACTTTAGCATGAAACAACCTGGAAAGAAAAGAATAGGAAAACAAAAATCAGTAGGCCACTGATGAACTTTTTATTAAATAACAAACAAAGAAACGATAACAATACGTAATGATAAAACCTATTATTGTCCTAGAAACAAGAAACGTTAGAAGTAAGCCCGTAATAAGAAACCTGAAAACATCGCCCCTCACTGCCCCAAAACGTGTCTGTCCCACCGCCTGCCACGGCCAAATAACGGCAAACTGGGAAAGATAGAAGTCAGCAGACATCCGCCCCATTCTAGAAACTTCCAAAGGGCAACAGGTTTTCGGCTACGCCCAGCCGGAAGCAACACATATAAGGCGGGTCCTGCTGCCACGCCTCGGCCAGGAGATCATCACGTAGGGTGTAGCCGGAGGAGAGGCCGAGGCCAGCGGGACCCGGCCAGGGGGATTGACAACACTGGAGAGTTTTAGGGGGGGGAATGTCCCTGTCCTCGACCCTCCCCTCTCTCTCCCAGTCCGGCCGCGGTGGCCCTTGAGAGTTGCAGGTTGTCCCTCCACACTCTCTCCCGGTCCGGCCACCAACGGCCGGGGGCTGGGGCCGACGGGATCCGGCTGCAGCCGATGAGCCAAGGAACCCGTTCATGGGGCCAGAGCAAAGGGCGTCCGGCCGCCATCCACCGGAGGTCCGGCCCAAAGACGGACGGGACATTTCTTCTTTCTTGAATAATGGCTGCGACAACACTGGGGGGGGGATGTCTTGCACATGCCTCCGACCCCCCCCCCCCTCATCCTCATCGCCTGGTCCGGCCATAACAAATGTCAAGCGAGACGCCGTGGGGTGCACTGGGAGGGAGAGACGATGCGAACAGGCCTCTCCCGCCTCCCCAGGTGAAGGCTTCCCAGCTGCACCCTCAGCGCTCCAGGCGCCCGGAAAAGGGTTCTTCCACTGTGGCGATGCTGCAACGTCTCGCCCGGCAGGGTGGAGCCCGTCCGCTCATTTGACCCCGCGATCGCCAGTAGCTACCGAACTCTCAAAATGGCGGTCGACCTGGCAAGAGCGGGCCCAGCATAAAGAAATGGCCCGGTCACTGGTTGACTCCACCACCGTAGTCCTCCACGACCTTGAAGATTCTAGAGGAGCCGCGGGAGTCTCCGACCCCCGCAGACACCTCCGATGGGGAATGACTGCCATGATCGCCCGTGGAGTGACGAAACTGTATCCGCGGGACGTCGGCGCTCCCATGCTGCCACCAGCCTCAGTTTGAATGACTAGAATCCTGCAGACCTCAGTTCCGGTGAAAGCACAGTGTGACCCGGTAGGAAAAATTGTTGCACACCCTCCCCTTTTTGACTGATAGTTCAAACCACCGATCCTTTCCTTTGCCCTTTTACCGGAACTATGGACTGCCTCCCCCTCTTTTACATTTTCTAGAGAAAACAAAACATTAACCACTACATTAGCATAGCAGTTGACACCAGAACTGTTTTCAAATTGAAAACCAACAACATCTTCAACAGAATCCTTTTTGTTTCTGCTGTGACCCTGCTACAGCACAGGCATTGTCCCCAGCAGTAATTCTGCAATGCCGATAAGTATAGCTGTGGTGCCTACTGGACTCACTCACCCCCGCGGCGCCCCACGCCGTTATTTGCTGGGCGGCAACTTACTAGACATCACCTTCGTGACATCCAGATTTCAGCGCTTTCTGCTGCCTTGGAACTATTCGCACAACAGACCGCTACTGACAATCCACCCCCCGGGACGCCCCACGCCGGATACCCAAATCAGTGCGGCACCCAGGCAACATCTTCTGAATTTTCATAATTTGAAAGAACTAGTAACATGTCCTCATCAGGAATTTCCTCATGAAAAGTCTGCAATGATGATTCTTGTAACTCTATGGTCTCCAAACATTCGATAAATTCGCCATCAAGAGATTGATCAAAAAAATCATTCAAGTCATCTCCTCCTTGTGAGAATATTTCATTATTGGTGCTGTCAATTTCAATAAATGTATTGGATAATTCAAAAGAAATTACCACGGTCTCTTCGTTGTTTAAATGTTTTTACTGTTTTTGTTTTGTTGTATATATTTATAAGTTATTAAAGTTTTATAATCCTACTACTTTCTTGGAGTGCTATATATTTTTCATATGACACATAATTGTAAAAACTTTGATGTACAAAGAGTCATCCCTGGAATCTTCCGCTTCAGGCTCGGTCCCCTCCCCAATCACAATACAGGATGGTTGTCAGATAGTAGGAACACGTGTGGTGTGACGGATCTCATCGGGTGTGGGCCTTGATCTACTATAACTCCTTTGAAGAGGGGTGATTCTTTACAGCTGGGGCCATAAACTACATCTGCAGGGCTAGCTGATAGCCTGGACAATCGGACACAGAGGAAGAGGAGTGTCAGAGGGTGCGGTAGTGAATAGGGCGAAAGGGAGGTGTCGGGCGGGCACAGAGTGTGATTCTCAAGGAAGAGCAGCGCAGATGGGGGGGAGGTTTATTGCCCATGCATAACACAGAGAGCGGGGGTGACCAGTGCCTGGGGAAGATGCTTGCGAAGGTGGGGAGCCATGCTAAGGATCGACAGCGTGCAGAGAGTGGGTCTGGTCAAGGCATCTAAAATGGCTGCCGTGCACGACAAAAGTGTGGCATTTCAAAAAAGGCAACATGGCGCAGACAATGTTTTTCAACACTTCCTCATTTCCTTCGAATCGAACGTTAACAGACGTTGGTGCATATTACCAAAGTTAAGCGATATTTATCGCTAACGATGCTTAGCAACGAATTTTTTACCGCTAAGCATCGTCAGAAATTATCGAAGATAAACCTTGCTACTATCAAGGTTTATCGGAAATGCGATAAAAAACGTCCGCAATGCATGAATATCGCTAAAAAGTCAGCGATATTCATGCATTACCGAGCTAATGCTCTTAGCCATGTTATCCACCTCCCATTGGATAACATGGCTAAGAACTGCTCAGGGCAGGTGTTAGTTTTTGGAGATATTCGCGCTTAGCGCGAATATCTCCAAAAGTTGGTAATAGGAGATAGATATCTTGCATGTTGTAATGCAAGTTATTGTGGTATATGGAACTCATACCATAATCTCTCAGGAAAGCAGAAACTGATTCTTTTGGGACCGCCTGAGAAGGCCTAGGAGGTGAGGTGTACTCTACTTTGCCCCCTTTTCACGTTCCGAACTATTTTTTTTTACTCTCTTCTGTAATTACACAAAATGGCAGCGATAAGATGCATCAGAGACAGACAGTGAGAGAAAGGAGGCCGGAGATGAAGAAGAGATGTCAAATACACATTGGAGATAATATAGTGGGAGAAGGAAAGTAAATATGAGTAAACTTACCATGTAACATAAAAATGTTGCACTCTATACTATAAGTCTCATTTTATACTACAATCACTTCGCTACAACCTCATAAATTAAAAATAAAAATGAATAATGTCTCAAACAATTTTTGATTTCTAAATATAAATTTATTCTTCTGAATTTTCAAAATTTGAAAGAACTAATAACATGTCCTCATCAGGAATTTCCTCTTCAATCATCTCATCTGGAATCTCCGCATGAAAAGTCTGCAATGATGATTCTTCTAACTCTATGGTCTCCAAACATTCGATAAATTCGCCATCAACAGATTGATCCAAAAAATCATTCAAGTCATCTCCTCCTTGTGACAATATTTCATTATTGGTGCTCTCAATTTCAATACATGTAGTGGATAATTCAAAAGAAATTGCCACGGTCTCTTCATTGTGAGCCATTTTATTTTGAAATTGCTTGCTGTAAATTGCAGAAAAAAATAATCACTTTCATTTATCGTTTTTAGTAATACATAATATAAAACTAACTTTATCAAGTATTTAGTATAACAGAAGGACTGTAAATAAATAACAGAAAACATTTTTCAAATTATCTTCAAGTGTACAACATAGTTCCCCTTACAAATTAACAACTCACCTTTTTAAAAGTAGGAGAAGTGTTAGTACTGTGTAAATCAAACACCAGCAATTGACCACCAAAAATTCCTCACAAATGTACCTCAGACAGTAGTATCACAAAATGGCTGTGGTTTCCTCTCATTTTAGATATATACATAACCAATTAACTTTCATCACACACAAATACAAAACCAAAGTAACATTTTAATTGGTTCTAAATTTCCACACTTTCAAATGTGTTTTCCCCATGCAATTTTCCATAGGACATTTAGATACGTCTACAGCCTGAATGGCTGAACGGAATTACACCAAACTTGGCAAAATGGTACATCAAACCTAAGAGGTCAGGGAGGATCTACTATGCCCCCTTATGGTCATTTGCCCCTTCGCTTTGGCCTCCTCTTGTCTCTCGATCCTACCGTGAGACAAGATGGCGGCCGCTACGGACTGTTTGGAATGTTTACAGACGCCGGAGAACCAATCAGCTTCGCAAAGCTCCGTAACGCGAAAAGTACGCGAAGCGGAGCGCTGTTACAGATATATATCTTTTTTTGAACGTTAATTTCTCAAAATCCACTGGAGCACATATATTGAGACCTAGCAAAGGCACATCGGGCTACCAGTCCCTACAATTTTGCCAAGTTTCGTGCAAATCCATTCAGCCGTTCGATTATTAATATTATTTTTTTTTTTGCCCCGCGGGGCCCTTTTAAAACCTCCACATCAAACCTAGAGGGTCAGGGAGGATCTACTATGCCCCCTTATGGTCATTTGCCCCTTCGCTTTGGCCTCCTCTTGTCTCTCGATCCTACCGAGAGACAAGATGGCGGCCGCTACGGACTGTTTGGAATGTTTACAGACGCCGGAGAACCAATCAGCTTCGCTTCACAAAGCTCCGTAACGCGTAAAGTCCGCAAACCGGAGCGCTGCCTGGTCCGCTGTTACAGATATATATCTTTTTTTGAACGTTAATTTCTCAAAATCCACTGGAACACATATATTGAGACCTAGCAAAGGCACATCGGGCTACCAGTCCCTACAATTTTGCCAAGTTTCGTGCAAATCCATTCAGCCGTGAGGCCAACCGCCCTATGGAAAACTCAATGTTAAAAACACGTTTTGGGACCCCCCTTTTTTCTCGGCCCCCCCTTGACGAAGCTCCCCCAAATTTTCAGGGGCTGCTCAGAAACAAAATGTTCCATTTTCCTGAAAATTTCAGCCAATTCCGTCCACAAACGCCAAAGTTATTAGACATAGAATTTTCAAAAATCCCATAGAGAAAAAATCCTAACTATATATACCTACTGGCGACCGCCAGTAGGTAATTTATATATATATATATATATATATATATATATATATATATATATATATATATATATATATATATATATATATATATATATCGAGACACACACACACACACACAAAGACTGCAAATGTTTAATATGTATATGTGAGTATCCATATGTTTATGAATATCTACACACACAAAATGTTATGAACTGCCACAGAGTACAACATCTTTATGAGATATTTCAACATTATGGCTTTATACCAATATTTAATTTGTGTGTGTTTACCCCTTGATTCCAACATGACTTAGTGTTTGTCAATATATAGAATCATTGGCTAACATGGCAGGTTCATCCTGAAAAGCAAACTAATTGACCATTGTAAACAATTTAAATTTTTTTTAAAGCTCTTTACATACATTTTATATTCCGTTACACATATCAATTTCCATTTGGCTTTAATTTCCCCAGACTCTAAATAAATAAAGGCTGGTTAGGGCCTTTTGGAAATCAGACTCGTGGAACCAATTCCTACAGCGTTTCTGTGGCTGGTACTTTCAGCAAGTGAGCAGTGTTTTTAGGACCGTGTCATGTTTCTAGAACATTCAAAATACATTTGCATATACATACAAGGTTGTTTTTTGACTCCGTCCTCTTTATCCAGTCGTCTGTTCAACTGTCATTATTATTTTGCTTCTTCTCACTACGGCCTGCAGCGTGGGGCAGTGGGTCAACCACTTCATCCAGTCTCTTTCTTGTACTCTAAGTGATGGCATTTTGCCTGGTCACATGTGCACAGCCACTAAAATGGAGTGCATGGGTTTGTGGACCCCTGCTATATATATATATTTATTTATAAGTTTACCATTTTCTTTTAACATAGCCTATGTTTTCAATTAAAATAAAGTTAAACAAAATTACGCTTGAAAAGCTTAGACCTATTGACTTTGCAAGGGCTTGTTAATTATTTAATATTTTGTATAGTGCGACTAGACACAAAGCAGCGCATAACGTTAAACAAAGTGCAAAGGAAATCAAGTGGTTTTTAGGTCTTGCCTACTAGACAGTGCATTACATTGTCAGTTTACAGTGGGCTTAGAGCCTGCACTAGCTTACCATTGGTTGGCTTTATTGTCACTCATTCCGTTGCTTCACATTGGTTGATTTGTGTGGCTATACTTCCTCTTCTTTTATTTGTCGCCCCGCAGGAGCATGGCTTAAGTACTTGTCTCACTTTTGATCACTGCTTCTTTCTTTGTGGTCATCCATAAGACTGAATTTCCAGCTGTCTCCCTCGTGGACCCTTCTACTTCCCTTTGCGCCACACACTCTCACCTTTTTGCTATCTCATGGCTGCTCAGGTTCTCTTTCTTGCCGGTGTGCTTAAGTGCCGCCCATTCTACTCCATGTTGATTTCGTTCATGTGCTTCTTTGCCCCCTCACCCCACTCTCCTCCATGTTGAGGTCTCAAGGCTGTGGTTTCTAAGCTTCCCATGTCTCCTCCATTCTCCTGTTGTTTCTCCTTGAGCATCTTCCCCCCACCTCCCACCTCTCAATATTGCTGTCCCTTGCCCAGGTGCTTTTGTGCCCCATGCCCTCCATGTTGCTTCAATTCCACCTGCACCCCTATCCCATGCAAAATAAAAAAAAATGCTATGACTTGACTGCGTTACCTTACAGGCACACGCATTCATTCAACACACATGCACATGCCTACAAAGTGATGCAGCCACGACATAATCACTTGTTTTTTCTTAACTTCCCTTCATGCTGTACAGCGTTGACAGGGATGACATACAACATGAAAAGCAGAGCCAATAGATCTCAAAGGCGACACCTATTGGCTTTGCCAATTGTTCAAAGAAACATTGATTCAGAAACCAGTATAAGTTAGAAGATGATATTAACAAACGTTATCTCTCACTCTTATCTCAAACTCTTAATGAAGAAAGGGGATCTACTTAAGCAGACCAATAACTCAGCTCCTGCCCTACTCGGCTGCCAGTGGGTTGCTTTGCGACCAGTTTATTTGCATTCCTGGCAGATTAGTGAGACCTTTACATTACACCATCGGAGACAGGTCCAAATAAAACGGAGCCCTCCCCATCATTCAGCGCTGGCTGTCGTCTCCGAGCCGAGCAGGCCGTCATTGACGCATCTACCCTGACTGTATCAAATGTGTTTAATTGGCATGCAGGAGACTAACAGGGAGCCCTGGGCTTTCCATTATCCGAGCCGACGTCTTATTTACTTTAGCAGCCACTGAAAACCAGATGAAAGTGCTTGCAAACCCATCTTTCTGTCTGCTCCAAAGTGCAGAAGAATAGAAACGATTCGGCACCTCTAGTACGGCTGCTGTCCCGCTGCCAAAAAATGCACCGGAGGGCTGTTTGTGGGACCCTTTCTCGACTGTGAATGCAAACACTCGTGGCTGAGGAGCAGTTGTTCAATTAAACCTGCTTTTAGTTGCATGGTTGTAAACACACGTTTGCTCTGGCTCTTTAAATAATGATAACATGTCGAGAATTTACAAGTCATTTGTATGCACAACATACAACAATAAATCTTAATCTATTTGGATGCTTGCTCTATGAAACCCAACATATCTTGCTGTGTGCAACGACAGGGTGGCTCTTGAAGCTTACCAGGGACATCGTAAGGATTTTGGGGGGCCGGGGCCAACCGTATTTTGGGGAGTGTTTGGAACAGCTTTACATTTATGAAGCCTTTTCAGCCTATTCATGCCCTCTTGGACCAGGTCACTGACCGTTGACAGGTACACTGGTCCAAATTCTGAATGTGTTTACGGCTAATGTTCAGAGATAGTGACGTGTTTTCAATATTGTAGCACAGCAGGTGCTCACTAATATTACTGCAAATAATCCCTGTGACACCCTCCCATTTCTCATGTGATCTAAAAGAAACTTTTTTATGGATGTTGCATGAAACATAAAGACAACGTTTTCCTGCAAAATGTCTGTAATAGACTCTCTTATATCACTCACAATAAAAACAATCTGTTAAGACTCTCTGCAAAACAGAACTGACACCATCAGTGGCCCCTGGTCCAGAGCCCACTTTGCCCATGCCTTAAAACGTCTCTGACTTAGCTTACTACACCATATCCTAAACGATTACCTTTGAAGTAATACCAGCTTGTAATACAGTAAGAGCCAGATTATTTAAGGTTGTACAGTATCTATGCTTCCTTCATGTAATACACCAAGATATTGCTTTTTGCATGTAAATACAGCACAATCTCTCTCGTAGTTTGACGAAAGTTGTGCAATGTGGCTTTTCTTGACGCTTGCTTCTTGTAATCCAACACAATCTCTCTTGAAGCTGGTTGCATGTACCACAGCATCATCACCTCTAAGTTTGTCTTGTGCTCAAACTAAATCACTCTTGAATCTTGCTGCATATATTACAACACAGGGCTTTAAGTGGTCCAGGTCTCACCGGGTCGGAGCACCAGCAGTTTTCTAAAGAGGGCCTCGAAACGGGTCTCTATCGGGCTCTGTTTTCTGCTCTGGTGGTCCGTTTTTCCCCTGACTCCAGTGACAGCAGGCACATCGATGTGTGCGCTGCTCACACTGCTCATTTCTCACTAGTGGAGAAGTTACAGCATGACGTCATGCCAGGTGAGCATTGTAAGGGAAGAGAAATCCTTTAAACCCTTGGCCGCGGCGGTAATTCCGCTGGGGGTGAGGGGGGTCCGCGCGGCGCGCCATGCCCGTGACGGAACCACTCCGCCACGAGCGTGCTGTGCTTGTGACGGAGTGGTTCCGTCACGACCCCGCCCGCTCAATAGAACGTACGCGCAGGCGCGGAATTCCTGCAGCGTGGGCGGGACGGCTGCGCCATGACGCAACCACTCCGTCACGAGCACAGCACGTCCGTGGCTTGTGACGGAGTAGTTCCGTCACGAGCATGGAAGAGGTTAAAGAGAGTCATTTTCTCTCTGGATTTCCTTACTCTTTTTGAAACTCAGAAGCAGCAACATTGTCGTGGTGTCACCAGGGCTTTAAGTGGAAGCTTTTTCAATATTATATACAAGTCATATTTGCTGCTTATTTGATTATTTACCTTAAGCAACTAGGTATGATGTTACTTGTTGTATCATATCTAGATGCAATGACAGAAACAGCAAAATACAAGTCGGGCAGCACACTATGCTAAGCACAGATTTTTACCTTGTGTGTTTTTAAGCCACGCCCTTAATTACATTGGCCACGCCCCTTTGAGAGACCCTCCAGTTTTTCCATCCCACTTAAAACCCTGATACAACATACTCTACTTTAAAGTATCCTCTAATTAGTAAAACAAGATCTCAAAGTTACGTGTAATATAGCTCAGTATCTTTTGAAGCTAGCTGCAAGTAGCACAGCATGAACACTCATAAAGTTTGCCCCATATGCTCTGAGCTTGCTGCATATAAAGCAACATATTCTCAATTGAAGCTTCCTCCAATTATTAGAACAAGATCGCTCAAATTACATTTAATACAACACATTATTCTTTGACGCTTACTGGTTGTGATGCACTATAATCTAGATCGAAGCTTGCTATGTATTCTAAAATGCAATGTTACATGAAGTGTGCTGTGTGTAATATAAAACCAGGACTCACGTCTTACTGCCTGTAATAGGATCTCAATTGATGTTTGTCACATGTTTTATAATATGTTCACATATGAGGCTTGCTGCATGTAGTACAATGTCATTATTGAAATGTGACATATGATATTATTAGAGGTGAATTAAGTTGCAACGTTTCTTTTTGCAGCTTGTCTAAATAAAAACCTCAGTTTTGCATAATTTGTAATCCTTTTATATTAGGATAACCTGTATGAAAATAGTGTCCTTTGTGACAATACTTGTTCTGTATAAATCCTTACTGAATGCTAAAAAAGTTTAACAGAGATATACTTCTTAAGAAACTATTAGTGTTTTCCTCCCTCCATAATAACATTGTGAGTAGAAAAGCCCCGCAAAATACAAATTATGTAGGGAAAAATTCTGCACACTTTTGAGTTCGAAATATGTCACCTGTATGTAAGTATCATAGCACTGTTCGGGTTATATTTGACTTTGTTGGTTTCTACTGGCGTACACGTGTTCCTGCTGTGTAGACTCAAACTTTGATCACATAGGATAGGTTGCAGCCTTTGTAAAGGATGACATTCCGTGACATCCTCAAAAAAACTACGTGATAAAAGAAAATGTTTCACTCCAACTAGATGCATGATGTGACTTCACGTTTGATGCATTTAACATAATTTAGTTTATTTGTTTTGTATTTGTATTTGAATCGAAAAAAATTAATAAAATAAAGAAGAAGTCATTTAGACTGTCATAACTTGAGAATAGGTACCATGTTATGGTGGCTCACCCATTGTGTCCCACATGCTGTTCTATGCCTGATAGTCTAAATGACTTCTTCCTTTGTCTCACTTCAATGTTTACTTCATTCATTTTTTTCGATTCTAACCAATAAACTATTCAATTGTGAATGTAAAACATAAAGACCATAGTATTTCTGTGTAGTATTACTTCATATGCCTTCTTGAAAGGGACCTCTGTTCCTGTAGAAAGTACTAGAAACGAAAGCAGCATTTTTCTTATTCCCCCAACCTCACGCCCCTGCCTCTTCTCCCTTTGGAACACAAAGATTTGCCCATGTTTCTCAGCTTTGTATTACAAATTGTTACATGCCCCAATACTGGCAGTTCACAATTCTTTCTGCAGTGGAATTTGTCAACAACCCCTCAATGGTTCCCATGTGGTTTCACTTTGTTGTAGGACCTCTCTTAAACAAGCATTCACAGCATATTACATAGCAGCTGGGATGTCAGACGTGTAATTTTCATTCTCAAATCCACTGTTTACCGACATGTGCATTTATAGGAGTGTCTTGCATGGTTCTTATGGATTGAATGTTATTTTTAAAATTTGTATTTATATATAGGTCCTCATGGGGCCCCAGTAGATCTTTTTTTAATATCATTCTTACTTTTGGGCCCCTCTCTACACGAACGCTTTGAGGGCAGCAGAGAGGGGAAATTTAATTGAGTCTTGGAGTGAGGCTATAATTATTCCAATTTTTAAAAAGTGCGACTGGAATTCACCAGCTTGCTTCCATCCAATGGCATTAATAGATAGCACAGCTAAAATTCTGGGGCGAGTTGTTCTAGAAAAATTGGAGGATTGAGCAGACTCCACATCCCCTTTTTTTTCTTTTCACCTCTCCATTAATGTTTTTTAGGGACTGTAGATCAAGTCCTAAATGTAAAACTTATCTGGAGGCAGTATGTCAAGGCAAGGAGAGTTGCCCTTCACATGGCGTTCATGGACCCCTCCTGTGCCTTTGACTTAGTTGATGGAAGAAATTGTGGATCCTAATGGATCAGGCGGGTGTGGCTTCTTCCCTGCTCGATTTGATTAAGCGCATGCATTGTGACACAACCATTAAAGTGTGTTATACATTGAAGGGAATAACATAAATCCCATAAAGGGTGAACAGAGGAGTGAGGCCGGGATGCATTCGGACTCCTTTTTAGGTCTCGCCTGTCAATGCGCATGCGCATTGAGCGGAGCGAGACTGTAGGGGCTTAAACAAGAGTTTAACTAGACTGGCGATTTACTGGCGATTTGATGCAGTGCATGTGCGCTTTTAGCTCAATGCGCAAGCGCAATGAGTTAAAATGCGCGTGCACAGCATCAAATCGTCAGCTTGGTGCTGCCAGCAGCTCTTCCCGCTCCGCCCCCTGCTGCATCAAAGGCTTTGCGCTGTGCCTCAGCCCAGCCATTCTCCTCCCCTAATTGCCCCCTGCTGCATCAAAGGCTTTTTCACGGCCGGCCGGCCGTGCTTTCAGTTTCATGGCCGGCAGGCCGTGTCACCTTATTTAACTTGTTTACATTGTTCTAATTGTTAGAATGGTCATGTGTGAGATTTATATTTCTAGTGTGTGTATGAGTGATATAAACTTCCTTATGTGTGACACTCTGAGACACTTTATTACAAAGCAATTCTGTCCAAGTAAAGAGATAAACTGCACGCATAACTCTCTCTCTCTCCCACTATCTATCCTAAAGTGAAGAGAAACGGATTACACAACACTGGCACCTCACGCAGCCCTCCCGCTGTCCCTGCTGTAAATCTAATCCACGCTCTTCTGCTAACATTACTGCTGCCGTCTGGGAAAACACAAGCCCACCGGCTTTCCCAAGAACATTATTTTCAGCACATACGGCTCTAGACTGCTCTTCCAATCCTCAGATCACACAATGTGCAAAGCCACAACAAAAAGCCGAAAACGCCAGCCTACGCGCGTTTGTGTGTTGTCTGTTTTCTGGAGCAAACGAGCAGTCTATCAGGGGCAGGAGCAACTGCGTTGAGGATTGGTGATCCGGCTTTATCGGGCGGGTTATGTGTTTTTTCTAACCAATCGCAAGATTTACTTAGAAGGTCAGCCTCCTAGACCGTACTTTTAAACCAGCATTATTATTTTACCTTCTCTGCGTTCAGATATTGAAATTGGTTAGAGACAGAAGCGATCATACATTGTGCATGTATAAGAATTTAAGGTAAGGTCCTCTTACGTTCGAGAACTTCTGGCTTTATTGGGGAGTTTGGCATGGGCAGTATGTGTGCATACTCCTCAGACACGTGACAGGTACCGCGCAGTCATCACAGATAGAACACAAACACGCCAAACAGATGTCGCATACATAGTGGCTCATGTGCTCCAGGGATTGTCATGTGTATTCTGCGACTCCCGCGCCCCCCCACCCCTCCAGTTTTATATAGCACAATCTCGACCGGAAGACCGCGCTCGTTTCGAGTACACAAGCTAGTATGTAAACTCACCAAGCGGAAAGAAAACTATTTTTGAAACCGGATACTTTAATTTGTAATATGTCTCCTAACTGTACCAACCTCACTGGTCAGATCCCGCCACCCCACGCAGACTCCTCTAGGGGGCCAAGAATAATGTAATTTGTGGTCAAGATGGCGAATAACATCTGGAGAGTAAAACGGTACAGTATTTGGGGCCTCGTTGGCGTGGAAGCACACCTTATTCGGCAGTTATTGTCCTGTGTCTATTTTTTTGGGAGCGTTTTGCCAACTCTATTATCCGGTGGAGAGTGGTCATGGTACGTTAATGGCTTGAGTTTTAGTTGTTTCTCGGAACTTTACTCTCTCTGCCTCTGTGGGGGACATATCCCAGGAAGGTGTAATGTTTGACCAGATGCGTACATCTATGTGGTAGATTTAGTGACTAGACAGCTCCTGGTCAACCCCTCACTTCCGTTTCCCCTCCCTTTTCACCTCCTCCCGAGCCATGCGACCCCCCACCTCCCTCACCCATCCAAACTGCGAGCCCAACCCCGCCCCACTGAAACCTCAGGCCCTTTCCCCACTCTCCCCAATTAGCCCCCCACAATGCCGAAAGCTTGTTTTTAGTGGGTGGCAAAAATGAAGCTCGTCCCCTGCTGCTTTGACTGTTGTCACACAGCTCTTCTCTCTTAGCACGGCGGCTCCTTAACTCAGTTCCTTGGCTGCTCCACCTTTACAGACACCCACCCTGCCTGCCATTGTACCTCTCGGCAAATGATGAGCGCTGTCAAAGGCAGTAGGGTCTGGATTGTATGTATCGTTGACATAACAAATGCTATAGGTGTCACATTTGAAAAAGTATAAAGTATTGCCATTGTAAATGACAAACCTATTACTTTTGCAAGTTTCAAGACCCACACATTAAAAGAAATTTGTCAATTACAAAACCAATAGCTCCAACTTTTCTATTGCGAGACCTATTGCATTTCCAATGCTTGTTTATTTTTATTCTTCATTAACTCCCTCAATACATTTTTAGGGGCTTTTAGTAACGACATCCAGAGAATAGGGTCTCGTGTAGTCCTGGTTCCTTTGTACGCGGATGATGCAGTTCTCTTGGTGCTAACTACTAAAAGATTACAAAGCTTATTAAAGTGTTTTAATGATTTTATGAATAATCTAAATCTTAAGGTAAATCATCAGAAATCTTTTATAAGACCTGTGGTTCCAAAAGCACGAAGAGCAAGTGTTTTAACTTAGGAGGGACCTCACTAGAAAAGGTATCTACTTTTAAGTACCTAGGTCTCCTGGGCAAGACTAATGAGGGGGGTCCCAACACCTCTGTTTTGTGAAACTCACCAGTGCTTTCGATTTAGTAAACTATGATAAATTGTGGCAAACACTGGTTGAGTTAGGTGCCCCCAACGACATTGTTGTTTATTTAGCCCAGATTTACACCTTTTTGTTATCCAGAGTTCGATTTGGTTTAAAGGTAGATTGCACGCCTGACTTCAGGGTAAGTCGTGGGATAAGACAGGGGTGCGTTTTAGCACTCCTCTTATTCTCACTATACATAAATAATGTTGACTGTTGTCTACAGAACCTTAAGGCTGACGCACCAAAAGTAGGACCCACTTCACTCCAGTGCTCCTTTATGCAGACGATGCCGTCCTTATTTCAAGGACGGCAAACGGTTTGCAATGCCTGATTGAAAAATGTGCCCATTTTATGAATGAAAAAAAATTAAAATTGAACTTAACCAAAACTTTCATCATGACTTGTGGCAAAGAAGGATTAAAAAGCATTATGTGGATGGCATTGCGATAGAGTATCAAGTTTTACTTATTTGCACATATTAAATTATCAAATTTAAAATTTACACAAAGCATAGAGGGCATTTTTAGATTTGCTGAAAAAATAGGAAATAAACCAATAAGGGAAATGCTCACCCTATATAGAAGTGAAGCAATTTCGACTGCATGCTATGGCGCAGCCTTGTGGGGGAGAGCTAATACTGTAATCCTCCAAACACAAGTGAATACGTTTTTAAAACGACTGCTAGCAGTCCCAAGTTCTACATCCAATTGTCTAGTTCATAGAGAATTGTCTGTTCCCTATATTAGCGATTTTATAAAAACAGCTGGTTTACCATTGTGGCATGGGATTTGGACACGGGAAGAAGCAAGGTTCACCAGGCGTATAATACTTGACTGCCTGGCTCTAGATAATAGTAGGAAAATTTTGTGGCTTGAATATATACAAATTTTACTAATTAGCTGCAAAATAACCCTAGACCCTAAGGAACCTATGTCTATTCAGGATTATAGCAAGAAAGAACTGAAAACAAGGTCTATTACCGCCATGGACTTGGTAAGGGAGGGCGAATCTAGTGTAAAACAAAGTTTCATTTCTTATCATGAGCGTCTGCTCTTTATGGGTATACAGCCCTACCTCATTATAGTAAGACATATTCATCACATATTTCTTCTGACTAGATTAAGACATGGTACCCTACATTATCTAGTTGCGTTTCCTAAGATCAGGAGAAGGTACCATGTCTTACCAAATTGTCCATGTGATGGAAAATCTTCCCAAACCACGCGGCATTTTGTACTTTTCTGTGAATTTTATAGGGACATTCGTAAATTCGCTTTGAAACCCCTTTTTTAGCAAATAAATATTATTATTATAAACAAGCTTTTAAATATATATGTAGCTTGGAGGATGAAAAGATTATGAATGCTGCCTGCAATTTTATTCAAATGTCTATTAAGAAAAGAAATACTTATTCCCATTTGGAGGCTCTAACCTATGAAAACTATGAGAATTGATGTTGGATAATATAACGCACAATATTTGAAATATGTGATACTAAAAACACTTATGTATTTTTATCTTTTGTGATGATTAATGAATCTATAAGATTTTAATGAAATTATATCAAATTGTCCCTCTGGATTCTTAGTCAAATATGGACTGTATTTGTAAATACATGTGTAAATATTGTATTTCTTATTGATGTTTTTAGTATGCTTTTATGGTCATGTGAAATGTACTGAATAAAGCCTTTTTTGATTTGATTTGATTTGACTAATTAGTCAAAGAACACAAACGATGGAGGTAGCTGTTGATGCAATTTTGAGATTTGATAAAAGACGGGGACATACACCGATTAGGGAGATGCTTCAACTATACAAAAGTAAGTGCTTGTCTCTTGGCTCGTACGGGGAAGGAGTGTGGGGTTATACAGTCCCAAGAAAGTTGCAGATAGCAGAAAATAGTTTTTATATAGACTTTTAGCATTACCAAAATCCACCCCAAGTTTTATCACACATGCTGAAGTAGAGATGGGATGGGATTTCTGGAAGATTTAGTGGAAAACCATACCCCTGCCTCCAGGCAGGTTGCTCCACGCACCGCACAGCTCCACCTATTCTGCACCAGTGCTCCCAGCCAGCTCCTGCCGCTGTGTACAGGGTTCGAAGCCAGCTTAGGCTCTGCTCGTTGTTTTGGTATTGGTGATTCGTACTGTACTGTATAATTGTCCTGTATAATTGTGTGGGTGTTTAGTTCATCCACGTTGTAGCGTGATTTTGTTCCCCCACTGTCCCCTCTTTTTGCCTTCTACTCTTCCCACTGCTGTGTCCCCTGTGGCGCCGCCCCCTCGTCCCCCATTGGCCACCCATCTCCCGCCTCCTAGCTGCACCTCCCTCCCACTACTCCATTTATGGCGGCTGCGCGCAGCGGGCGCGCCTAAGGCAAGCCCGTCTGTGCCCGTCCGTGCCAGGTCCGCGCCCAGCACCAGAACCCCTGGCCCCCGCGAAGACCACAACGCCAGACACCGCTACAATGCCAACACCCTCCATGCACTCAACCCCGGACAAAAACACACCTGCTACCGGGCCACCCCGAAGCGCACCCAAGGACCCTTCATCTGCCGGACCTGCAACTTCACCAGCATCCGGCCAACTAACCTCCAACAAAAGAACCCAACTACCTCAAATGCATCCTCCTCAACACCCGGTCTGCCCGCAAACACGCCGTTGAACTCTGGGACCTTCTTGACTCTACCTCCCCAGACGTCGCCTTCCTGACGGAGACCTGGCTGAACCCCACCTCAGCCACCGACATCGCCATAGCCATCCCTGAAGACCACAAGATCACCCGCAGGGACCATACCAACGGCGTTGGAGAAGGAATCGCAATCGTCCACAGAAACTCCCTCAGAGTCTCGACCAACACCGACGACGCCCTCAGCACCGCCGAACACATGCAATTCCAAATCGACACCGACCCCAACACCACCCTCAGAGGAACACCCATCTACAGACCGGCGGACCCCGAACACAGCTCAGCGACTCCATCGCCGACTTCATCAGCATACACGCCCTCGCCTCCACGGACTACATCCTCCTCGGGGACCTGAACTTCCACCTAGAGAACAACAACACCACCAACTCCACCACCCTTATCGACAACCTCACCAACCTCGGACTTAGACAGCTCGTGACAACACCAACCCAAGCCGCCGGCCACACGCTCGTCCCCATCTTCAGCGCAAACCCCCACATCACCTTCGACCACACCACCGAACCCCACTGGACCGACCACCACTGCATCCACTTCACCTTCAGGAAGCCCACTATGCACCACCGTACCCAACAAATGCCTTGATGCTGCTGGAGCGTGGTCACAGAGGACCAGCTAACCAACACCCTCGCCCAGAGCCCACCTGCCGACCCCACCGACCCCAACACTGCCGCCCGCAACCTCAGACAGAGGATCGGCGACTGCGCCAACACCCTTGTCCCGCTCAAGACACCCTCCAACAGCCACACCAGCAAGAAAGCCACATGGTTCACAAAAGAACCCCAGGCCTCCAAACGAACGTGCCGAAAACTGGAGAAGAACTGGCTCTGCGAACGAACACCGGACAGCTACGCAGCCCACAAGAATGCCACCCGCAGACACCATCAACTCATCCGAGCTGTCAAATAGGGCCTCCTTCAAAGGCCGCCTGGATAACAACACACGCAACAGCAAAGAGCTCTTCACCATCGTGAAGGAACTCTCCAACCCCAGCTCCAACACCAACGATATCCCGCCTTCGCAAGACCTGTGCGAATCACTGGCCACCTTCTTCCACTGCAAGATCGCCAACATCCACAACCGCTTCAATGCCAACACTGCCCCGACAATCGCCGACCCCACGACCACCACCTGCACCAACCGCCTGTTCTCCTGGACTAGCGTCAACGACGAGGAAACCAGCGAGACCATGAACACCATCCACTCCGGATCACCGCTGGACCCATGCCCTCACCATATCTTCAACAAAGCCAGCACATCATCGCACCCGATCTCCGGAAAGTAATCAACATCTCCCTTGAGATAGCAACCTTCCCAGAACGCTGGAAGCGTGCCCAGATCAACGCCTTTCTCAAGAAACCAAAGGTGGACCCCAAGGACCTCCGAAACTTCCGACTCAACGCCCTGCTCACGTTCCCGGCAAAGGTCACAGAGAAAATTGTCAACAAACAACTGACCCGCTTCCTCAAGGAGAACAGCATCCTGGACCCGTCCCTGTCCGGGTTCCGCAGCAACCACAGCACGAGACCTCCCTCATCGCCGCCACGGATTACATCAGGACGCTGCTTGACAACGGAGAAACAGCAGCCCTCATCCTCCTGGACCTGTCAGCCGTCTTCGACACGGTCTGCCACCACACACTATGTACACGCCTACACGACACCGCGATCCAAGAGAAGGCCCTGGACTGGACCACATCCTTCCTCTCTGGCAAAACTCTGAGCATCCGCCTCCCACCCTTCCGCTCCACTGCCACCGAAATCATCTGCGGCGAACCCCAGGGCTCTTCCCTCAGCCAGACGCTGTTCAACATCTACATGACACCCCTCGTCCATGTCGCCCACATCACCTTCGACCACACCACCGAACCCCACTGGACCGACCACCACTGCATCCACTTCACCTTCAGGAAGCCCACTATGCACCACCGTACCCAACAAATGCCTTGATGCTGCTGGAGCGTGGTCACAGAGGACCAGCTAACCAACACCCTCCCCAGAGCCCACCTGCCGACCCCACCGACCCCAACACTGCCGCCCGCAACCTCAGACAGAGGATCGGCGACTGCGCCAACACCCTTGTCCCGCTCAAGACACCCTCCAACAGCCACACCAGCAAGAAAGCCACATGGTTCACAAAAGAACCCCAGGCCTCCAAACGAACGTGCTGAAAACTGGAGAAGAACTGGCTCCGCGAACGAACACCGGACAGCTACGCAGCCCACAAGAATGCCACCCGCAGACACCATCAACTCATCCGAGCTGTCAAATAGGGCCTCCTTCAAAGGCCGCCTGGATAACAACACACGCAACAGCAAAGAGCTCTTCACCATCGTGAAGGAACTCTCCAACCCCAGCTCCAACACCAACGATATCCCGCCTTCGCAAGACCTGTGCGAATCACTGGCCACCTTCTTCCACTGCAAGATCGCCAACATCCACAACCGCTTCAATGCCAACACTGCCCCGACAACCGCCGACCCCATGACCACCACCTGCACCAACCGCCTGTTCTCCTGGACCAGCGTCAACGACGAGGAAACCAGCGAGACCATGAACACCATCCACTCCGGATCACCGCTGGACCCATGCCCTCACCACATCTTCAACAAAGCCAGCACATCATCGCACCCGATCTCCGGAAAGTAATCAACATCTCCTTTGAGATAGCAACCTTCCCAGAACGCTGGAAGCGTGCCCAGATCAACGCCTTTCTCAAGAAACCAAAGGTGGACCCCAAGGACCTCCGAAACTTCCGACTCAATGCCCTGCTCACGTTCCCGGCGAAGGTCACCGAGAAAATTGTCAACAAACAACTGACCCGCTTCCTCAAGGAGAACAGCATCCTGGACCCGTCCCTGTCCGGGTTCCGCAGCAACCACAGCACGAGACCTCCCTCATCGCCGCCACGGATTACATCAGGACGCTGCTTGACAACGGAGAAACAGCAGCCATCATCCTCCTGGACCTGTCAGCCGTCTTCGACACAGTCTGCCACCACACACTATGTACACGCCTACACGACACCGCGATCCAAGAGAAGGCCCTGGACTGGACCACATCCTTCCTCTCTGGCAAAACTCTGAGCATCCGCCTCCCACCCTTCCACTCCACTGCCACCGAAATCATCTGCGGCGAACCCCAGGGCTCTTCCCTCAGCCAGACGCTGTTCAACATCTACATGACACCCCTCGTCCATGTCGCCCGACATCACAACCTCAACATCATCTCCTACGCCGACGACACCCAGCTTATCATATCCCTCACCAAAGACCCTCACACCGCCAAGACCAACCTCCACGAAGGAATGAAGGTATTAGCCGAATGGATGAGGAACGGCCGACTGTAGCTGAACTCGGACAAGACGGAGGTCCTCCTTCTCGGCTCCACTCCTTCAGCCTAGGATGACTCCTGGTGGCCTGCAACCCTAGGAACAACCCCAAAACCTACCGACCACGCACGCAACCTAGGGGTCATCCTCAACTCCACCCTCTCCATGACCCTCTCCATGACTAAGCAGGTCAACGCCGTCTCCTCATCCTGCTTCAACACCCTCTGAATGCTCCTCAGGATCTTCAAGTGGATCCCCACCGAGACAGGAAGAACAGTCACCCAGGCCCTCTTCACCAGCAGGCTGGACTACGGAAACGCCCTCTACGCAGGAATGTCGGCCAAGCTCCTGAGGCGATTGCAACGCATCCAGAAAGCATCAGGGCATCTGATCCTCGACATCCCCCGCCGCAGCCACATCACACCCCACCTGAGAGACCTGCAGTGGCTCCCCGTCAACAAGAGGATAACCAACACCCCCACCCACCAGCTCCGCTCCGCCAGCCTCGCCCTCGCCACAGTCCCCCGCATCCGAAGAATGACCACCGGCGGCAGATCCTTCTCCCACCTTGCCGCCAAGACCTGGAACACCCTCCCCACCAACCTACGACAGACCCAAGACCTACTGGCCTTCAGAAGACTCCTCAAGACCTGGCTCTTCAATCACTAGCAGCACCCCCCCTTCCCCAGCACCTTGAGACCCTCGCGGGTATGTAGTGCGCTTTATAAGTGTCATGATTGATTGATTGATTGACTGGTATAGCCCCTTTATTTTTATGGGTAAAATTATGGAACACTGACTTGGCCATTTTTCTAGGGAAGTTCTGATTGACTGTTTAAACCTAGATAACATGAATGCCATTCCATGGATGGCATACACAAAAAAGGTTTTCTACACTTTGGATATGAGAGCCCTTTTCGACTCCCCAGAAGGCATAGGCCCTCAGACAAATGGAAGGGTTAAAGGGACTTTTGCTCTTTTAAAGAAGAAAGAATTGAAAATTATTCACTCAATTGCTGCCATTAATTTTATGCACTTTTTTAATGGTCCTGGAATTGATTGCTATTTAGGAGATCAGCAGCACAGATTTTAGCTGACAAGGTTAAGACTAAATTTGATTCATCATTTAGTTGCCTTACCTGTGGCCAGCTCTAGGGTTGCAAGAAGTGTCCATATGATGCTTTCTCCACTCAGTCCACTGCGCACTTAACATAGTTTTGCACATTGTATGGCCCGATAAGATCTATATTTGTACGTCCAACACTTTTGCGCAGTCACATTACCTCATATAAAGAGGGTTTAAGGTTTTTATAATCCCATGCCTCCCTAGAAATTATCCAAACAACACTTAGCTTTATAATTGCTGCTAAAAACTCAGGTAATCATATCCGATGTAAACCGGTCTGTTTTAATTGTGATATCCGTGTTGTTGTGATTTCCGGTTTTTAACGATTGTATTTTTTATAATTGTAATATGAACTTTGTATTTATTTTGTGTTTTTTATGACCAGTTAATGGTCGAATAAAGATCTTTTGACTGACTGAAGAAAAAAAATACAGCCAGTTTTTCCTAAATAGGTGAATGGGGCAATTTAACTGCATCTTTGGTCTTTTGTTAAGCATTTTTGTTTCATTCTACTATGGCCACCAATGGCAGCTATTGTGCTCGGATTAAACTAATGACAACACTTGGGCCCCTCACTGTGAGTTATGTTGTAATCCCGATTTGGGCTGTGACAGGCGTTTCTGACAGAATTGGAGTTACATGCTCTGTGGAAACTCTACAAGTCAGCAGTTTTCTTCCAGACATTTCAAAGCAAAGTGTCTGGGTGTGGCAGCAATCAAAAGATGTGGGTATCCATGCAGGAATATGCATGATATTCCACAAAATTCTGTAAATGGGAGTGTCCCCACACTTGGAATCACTAATATCCTTACTTTCAGCAATTCCTTAGTAGGGAAAATACCAGTCAGAAAACTGCTCAACTTATAACCTAAGTGTAAGAGGTTTTATTTTTCGCCCAATTCACAAAATGAATTGGCAAGTAAGTTTAATTTAGGTACACAAAAAACATAATTTTTTAAGGTACAATTCTGTTCCTGTGTGATGGTGCAATTTTGCAGTCTCAGATGTGTTTTCTCACCTTTAAAATTATGCCAGTACACTTTAATTTCCCTTGTGTGTAAATATCACAGAAGAAAGTTGTGGCAATTCTCGTTTTGGTGATAACTGCAAAACGCGCTGCACACCCACACACTCATACGTTTGTGAGTATTTATAAACCTTTTGCAGCTGGATTCCCACCTTCAAAATGGTGGAAGATTTTCCCGGTCAAGGGCACAGGCAAATATATTTTCAGAATTTTAACGGGGAGGGAAAACAAGGTATTTGGCGGGATCAATTGAACTGGGCTTTTTTATGGGGAACATATTTTCTCTACGGAGAAGCACAAAATGAAAAAAAAGAGACTTTGCTAATGAGCCGATGCATTACATTTAGGCATGTGGATTTGTAGACTATGCCACATTTCTCTATAGGTAAATATTTAAGCCAGAGTTACCTGGGAAATCTGAAACATTCACATGTTCTCAGGACTACTTCTGCACTCTGGCTAATCCTCCTTCTATTAAAAGACAGTAACAAAATGCTTCAAATTATTTACTTTTCTCTGTAACCAATATGTGAATGGACTATTATTTTTAAGCCGTTTATACTGTATGTCACCTAATGACCTATTTTGAGGGATTTGTGCTGTTGTTGGATGGTCCTCATGTTGAAACTTTGGATCAGTGTGTGATAGCTTTCATGTCAGGTTCAGCACATCTTACAGTCGATCCTAAAGAAAGCAGTTGACTGGTCTATCAGTATTCTGTTATAAGCACAATCTTTTGGATTGGTAGTTGTGGAGAGAGATGGTAATAGAAGTAGGGCAATTATATCCCGCAGTAACATGGTGTAGATGTGAAGTCTATCTTTCTTTCTTACTTTTCACATGACAATAACAGAAAAGTTATAAAATCATAACCTCAAAACTTAGACCCAAAAAAAAAAATTCTTTATTTAGATATAGAACATATATCTTTAAAAGAAGATAACAATGAACACATTAAGTATCAACTGTTAAAAGTGAAGCAAAAAAAGAAACAACCAAAGCAACAGTCAATTAACCATCAAGTAGGGGTTGTCTAGAAACCTCCTTGTTCCGTAGTATTTTAAAAGAAAATTAAGGATACAAGATGGTAATCATAAAAACAGGAGATGATTATAAAACATATTACACATTCGAACTCTTCTCTTCCGCATTGTTATGTTGCCCTTGTTGTCAATAAAATATACATACAAAGAAGACAACCAACATTCCTGGGCCTACTAATCTTGACAATTCATCCTCCCTTATGCTAGGAATTTAATATAAAATGTATTGAATGGTTAAAAAAAGGGGGGTAAGAGGGCGCGTTTAACCAGGCCTCTTAAAATTACGGTATGCGTGCTGGATAAAATTGGTGAATTTTATATTTAGGGCAGTATTTTCGGGATTCAGGGCTGCCATGATGGCTTGCCTACAAGACCTGACACCAAGCCTATTCCATTCGGCTTTAAGTTTACACCTACGCTCAGAATTAAAGGCTGGGCAAAGGCAGACCACATGCAATAGTGTTTCGACAGTATTGCCGCACCCTCTGCAGGTTAAGTCATCCCCCATGCGTCGCCAGGCAGGTAAATCTTGCAGAAATCGCCAGTCACCCAGTCTAATAGCGATAAGGCTACGTTTTAAGTGCAATGAGTATGTACAGGCCAGGTAGGAGGCGGGGGCTAGCCGTCCGTATGAGTTTACAAGAGCCCAAGCGTGTCTGCGTTTCGAGAAGTGGGCTTTGTCCATTATAAGTGAACTCATTCTTACGCATTTTTTAATCCCGTTTTTGAATGCTATCCGGCTGGGGTTAAGGGCCCATAACTCACCCACTGACATTTGCTGGATTGCATCAATAAGAAGGCGACCAAACGTTCCTCCTGGATTTTTCTGGGTGATTTAATACCAGACTAAAGATTCTAATGTGCCTGGTTCCGCCTGCCTTAGTTTATGACAGAGGTTCAGATATGCTCCAATGTTGGAGGCATCATAATTTAATAACCCCAACTCCAGTCTTATCTGTGCGGCAGATGCGGACTTTGGCAGCTGGAGAACCTTTTTGTAAATTTTTGTTGTATGCTGATTCAGAACGGAGTTCATTTTTCCCCTGAATATCTCTATGCCGTATGATAGTGTAGGGCCAATTTTTGCCCTCATTACTTCTAGGAGGGGCGATAGGGTTGGGCCTGAAAGTTTTTTTGAAAGCTTACCTAGAGACACCGCAAGGGTCATAGCTTTAACTGCAATCTCATTACGCTGTTTTATAAGATTGTACTTTGAATCCAAGTGGACCACTAGGTATTTATACGACTGACCCGTGACGAGGCTTATCTTGTTAAATGACCACCTGCCCCCAACGTGTCATTTTTTACCAAAGGGAACCACTTGAGTTTTCTTCAAGTTGACCTCTAGTTGGTTTGTAGTTGTGTAGCTATGCAGTTTGTCTAGGAGCCTTTGTAGCCCAACCCTCGTGAGGCTAAAGAGAACCAGGTCATCGGCATACAAAAGATTACTTAGCGCCGAGCCTCCCACCTTTGGAGGATGGCTGTTCGTGTCGTCCAAAGTCGTCGACAGGTCTGCTATAAACAGGTTTAAGAGAAGGGGGGCCAGCACACATCCCTGCTTGATACCTCTAGTTGTCATAATTTTTCGCGAGAGATGTGTGCCAGACCCCAACTTCACCCGAACCCAGGTACGGGAGTGTAGTTGGATGATTGCCTCTAATAATTTCTCTGGGATCCCCCACTTCCTTAATTTTACCCATAATGCCACCCTGGGGACTCTGTCGAAGGCTGCTTTGAAGTCGACAAAGCAGCAGAACACAGACCTTGAAGTTAAGAGTGCTTTATCGACAATAGTTGATACTGCTAGCAAATTTGTCCTGGTCCCTGAGTTGGCAACAAACCCTGTTTGGTTCATCGGCATCAGACTGTGATCCTTTACCCAGAGCCGTAGGTCCTCCAAAAGGAGGCCTGCTTAATGCTTGGCCTCAATATCCAAAAGTGCAATCAGTCTGTAGTTGTTCGGCGAGGCACGTGATCCTGATTTATAAATCGGGTGAATTATGGCGCCCCGCCATGAGTCGGAGATTATTGCAGTTCTCAACGCATAATAGGAGAGGTTTGCCAATGATCCTGCCCAAAAAGCAGTGTCTGATGCAAACAGGCTCTGTGGCAATCCATTGGGGCCCGGCGCACCGTCGGCTCTTGCTTTTTTCAATACTAAGGCCACCCTTTCTTGTGTCATTTCGTGATCCATGAAAGCCATGGGTGAGCCCTCCGTGGGTATGCTACGGCTGTTACCGGAACCGAAATCAGTCTCATTTGGGGTACCGCTTCCTGTTTGGGTTAGGAGTTCCGGAGACTTGAAGTGGTCCGATAGGAACATTGCCCAGTCAGATTCTTGAATGTTTGCTGATCCAAGATTCGATACACTTGAGTTTGTGTGATTAATTAATGCCCAAAATTTTCTGGAATTTATGCTCTTGCTCTCCCACACTAATTTGCACCAGAATTGTTTTTCATGAATCCGTTTATCTTTGGTAATTGCCAGCTTAAGAGATTTTTGAGCAGTTTGGTAAAGCATTAAGCATTCACTGTTCCCCGGGGATTTAGCCAGGGCCCGCAGGGCCTTATTTCTGGCATTCTTCAGTAGCTTGGTCTTAAGTGAGATTGTAAAATCTCGAGCCTGGGTTGCCCTTTGGACGTGTTGTTTTGCTGGAAAAAGATTGGTTAGGTGGGAACTGAGCATCGTCCATGTTATAACCGGAGTAGCATCCTGCTCAGTCCCAACTCTTAAGATGTCCTTGCTTATCTGTAAAATAGCCGGGCTGATGTCTTCACTCCACTTGAGGCACTTTACATTTTCCGTATAGATTCCCCGGCTGGCTAGAGGCGCAGGATCATAGTGTGCTGGATTTGTATTAAAATATATGACCTGGGGCCTATGGTCACTTTCAGTTCGCGGATAGATTTCAAAATGTATTAGACAGTGAAGCAAGGCAGCATTGCAGATGGTGTAGTCCAGGTAGGATTGCTTGCTACCATTTGTCCAGGACCAGTTTGGGGGCGTGTCGCCCACCGACCTACCATTAATAACCAAATATCCCGCGCTATAAAGTCTTATTAGGCAGAGTTCGCCCAGTCCGCTTCGGGCTTGATTGGGCGGTTTGGTTTGTGTCAGGGTTTCAATAATCGGGAATAAAAAAGGGCCATCAGGATCTGTTAGTTTCCCTTGAAATAGATTGATATTGAAGTCCCCCGTAATGATACGGTCTGAATTGGGATGCTCAGCTGCTAAGTCATTCGTGATTTCCGTTAGGCGTGCCAGGTGATCTTTTATTGTGCGCGTACTGGGGTTGATGTATACGTTAAGAAGAAAAAGTGACTGGTGTTTCCTCCATGAATTAATTTTTACCCCAAGTACCCAGTCTTCAACGAGTGGTAGTTGTGAGATTGGACCCTTTAGGGAGCTTGATATATAGATCGACAGCCCGCCTTTTGGATGACCAAAGCGGCTCTCCCTAAGTGCTGGTTTCCATAACTCAATGAATCCAGTGATTGGACATCCTTCTGTGGCCCAAGTTTCCTGCAGAGCTATTACTGCGTGCTCACACAGAAAGGAAGAAATGTCGGGGTTCGTAATTTTTGGATGAATGCCGCTTATATTCCAGGAACACATTGAGAAGGGGGAGTCCACTTGTGGAGTGGTTATAAGTGCAGCTAGTGATTGGTTTGGCTTTGCCGTATGTTTGTGGGAGTAGCCCGCTAGCTCTGATTCTAGCGGTCATTCTGGGCTTTTGTTTGATAGGATAGCTGGGAGCCATCCCCATCCCAGGCTTATGTCAGCATTGGGGACCGCTATTGGCGGGGTTTTGTAATCTTCTTCCGGTCCTGACGCATTTTTTAAGATCGAGTATGGTTTCGGGTAGTCTTCCCGTCTAATGGTTCCCGCTTTTTGAGGTGCTGATGGCTGGTTTAGTAAGGCAGTAGGGTAGCCTGGCGGGGTGTATGAGTACACTTGGATGCCCCATTCCCTCAGTGTGGCCTTATGTTCCAGAAAATCGCATGCCCATCAGGCCGACTTGAGGGTCACCGGAGTTGCCTCCGACGGTTGGGTACCCCTTGGCGGGAGGAATTCGATAGATTCTATGTCGTCCGATACCAGGCCTGCAAACCCCGAGATGCCATCTACTAATTTTATGATGTTCGATCTGTTGAGGATATCATGGCGGCCCTTCGATGTATATTCTGGTGCCAATATAATATGGAAGTATGACGATTCGTTTTTTGCCTCGACGGATTTTGTGTTTGAAGCCGTCTTGTTTAGTTTGTTAAGTACCAGAACTTTAGCCGGTTCCTGCTCAAGTTGCGTAGGGCCTTGATCTGCCTTCCCCGAGGCCTGAAGGTTTGAGGAGAGGGTTGTTTTTTGATTAAGGATAGTTTTTGTTAAGGTCATTCCTCTTATTGAAGTGCCCACCCGAGATGATAAGAGGGCTCGCCCTGATTTTGATTTCACTTGGGTCTCTGTGGGCCCCAATGCTCTTGGTTCCTCGGTTTCCGTAGTTAGCTTTACCGTGACAGTGCTTGGCTTGTCTATTGGTGTTCTCACTGCTGACTCGCTTGCCTCTTGCGAACTCCCCGCAATGAGTTGAGTGTCGTTTGCTGTTGACTCCCCTTTTGATTTGTTCACACTGGGGTTTGCTAGTGGTGGGGATGCATTTGTCTCCCCTAGAGCCCGTTTATTGGCTACCGTTGCGAAGAGGGGGTAGTATTCCGACTGGGGTACTGTTATTTTTGCCCTTGCTTTATTTCTCTGTTTGCGCTGGCGTTTCCGCTCTCTCTTACTGAAATGGGGTTCAAAGGCCGGCAACATTTCTGAATCGGGAAGGGCCGGGATCGCTGGACTGGACGCTGACTCTGTCGCAGTGTGATCCGTACTGGTAAGACATGCGTTTAGGGTCCAGGCATTTTCTGTTACTGCCTGGGCCGGATCAGAGTGTTGTTGGTGGCCAGGTTTTTGCTGCTCGCTCTGTTGGTTTGGGCAGAGGACAGTTCCCCCGCTTGACTTGCTGCGTTCTTTGTAATGGACCCCGGTTTGGCTGGATCGTGGGACATATCTGACGGCTTTTGCCGTAGCAGGCAGGGGGGTATGTGTGCACTACCTCCTTTCAGCATCTTGACCTCATTTAAGACATTTGTTAAGAAGTCTGGAAGCGAAGAGAGAGAGTCAATAATTGGGGAACAACAGCAAACCGACTGTATGAGCTTTGCCGAAGCTTGCGCTCCCAGTATTAGATTGTTCAGTTTGTCGAGTTTGTTGTCTATCCCTGCCGTGAAGAGCTCTAGGGTGTTAAGGAGATCAACCTGCACATCCAGTTTGTCAGAGTGATAGTTTAGTGCATTGACTGTTTGTTGGAATGTTTGGAGGAGCTGGGGCCAGACACTAGTTGATACGGGCCCTTCTTGGGTGGGCTTGGTGTTTAGTGAGTCATTGACGGGGTTCTGAGTGTTTTTAAAGAAAAATGACAGGTCCTCCAACAGCTGGTCGTTTGAATCGACTTTTTTGGGCGACTTATAAAACGATGTCATAGTTGTTGCTGGTGGTGGAAATGCAGTGTCCTTAGGACTTGATGCTGACAATGACTACTTATGTGAACTCGCAGTTTGGGATGGGTCGGACATTTCCAAAGAGTTATTGCAGAGATTTGAGCTTTGCACTTGTATTTGGGCAAGAGTTGACTGACCGTGCGCGGCCATTGTGGTTTCCTTTCCCACGCCGGAATCTTGTCGGAAAGGTATTATTGATGTGTCCGATTTTTGATTTTGAGCTGTGGATGCGCTCGGAGTGACCCGTGAGCTCACTGGAAGAATTTGCGGCAGGAGTACTCCTTGCTTGTTTGTTGCGATAGGGGAGAGTCGCAGTTCGAGTTGCGGGTCCAAATCACACTCGAGTTGGCGATTCGAGGGGTATAGTTTGAGACCTGCATCCCCCTTCCGCGCTGGCGTGGCGTCATCGGCTACTGATCCAAAGATGTATACTCCCGCTGATTGGGCCATCTTTTTGGGTCCGGTTGGCCACTGTTGTGGGGATATTGGTTGAGGCAGGAGCCTAATTGTATCAGGCCGCTGGGCTTCGGCTCCGCACTTGATTACTTCCAGGGGTTGGGACTGGGGATGGAACTGCAGGAAAACATCAGTCATTGCTGGGATTTTTTTAAAGTAGTCCAACAAATTTGATGGTTTGGAGGCGGTTGGCATACCCGTGCCCGTTCTCTTGCCCTTTGAGGTAGAATGGCCGAGGCCGTTGATGAAGGGTTGCCCAAAGTCAGTATTCCCTGGCTAGCCCGGGTAGGGTTCTGGTCATCCGGGTGGGGCTCCTCATCTAGAGCCTCTTCTGGAGCCTCTTCAGGAGCCAGATTTTTTCGTTTCCTCCGTTTTAATGCCACTGCTGACTTCCTGACTTTCCCAGATCTCATTTCGTCGGCTGGTCGACTGGTTAGCTGGTGGGCTGAGCCGGTGCTGATGGGCTGGCTGGGATGACTGGGGTAACTCTGTCAGAGGCCCGGAGTGGATTACGATGTCTTGTAAGGACTAGAGACTCTGAGAGGTCTGGTGGGTCGAATAGTACTGGATATTCTACCAATCCGAGCCACCGCTGGGTGTCCAGCTGATCAGTGTGCTGCCAATTTATGTTCTGCAATCGGCGCCTTTAATTTGCCATGTCTTCAGCAGGCCCCCGAACAATTAATGGCTGACTGAGATGGAATTGTTGCGCAGCTGCGACGTACGCCCTTGATTACTAAGCCTGTGGTATCTTGGCTCTTCGTGCCTAGGTGGTGGCACCCACCCGCTCTTTTACTTACCCCACCCCGGCCTGCACAGCTGCCTGCGCCTCGCACCCCTCGAGCCTAGACTGTGCGTGGAATGCCACCTCTATATTGACCCTCCGCCTGCCTGGGCTACGCTGGGGAGGGGAAAGAGGTATGGCTACTCAGCCACACAGCCAGTCGGGAGGCGAGCCAGTGACGAGGCCGGCTATGGCTGGACAGACTCAGGGCCGGGGAGCGGAGGGAGCAGCCCCAGAGCTGAAAAGAGCAACTGTTTCACCCACACGGCTACAGACTAGGACGTAGGTGAGCAGCGCGGGGGAATAACGTCGGCCAGCGCAGGGGGTGCTTCCTACGGGACCATCGAGAGCATGCACTGGAGGTAGCCAGAAGTACACCCGGGGGGGGGGGGCGCTGTTTGCCTACCGGTGGGTGCAGTCAATGCAGTGACGTGCGGTTCTGAGGGGAGGGGGGAGGGTTACAGGGCATCAGGGAGACACAGTCAGCTAGGTGTGTTACCACTGGCCTGCAGACTGCACTACCCACTACCACTACCACAACCGCTGCCCTAGGCGGACAGACGGCGGGCAGACGGCAGGGAGACGGCCACACGCCTCCCCGAGCCTCTCCAAGCCCTCGCCTCACCCGCCGACTCACCGGTATGCCGCAGAATCCTGGTCCTGGTCCCCAAAGCAAGTACCGACAGTACCGGCAGTGCTCCTCGTCCCGGTCTCCTAGAGCAGCGGCTTCGCGGCCCGCAGCTCATGCAACCCTGCGCAGCCTCCGTCAACTCCACCCACTCACCGCACCACACGACGCCCTGCCTGACGACACGTCCGGGGAAGCAACTGCAATTCCGTTAGCGGGACGCGGCACACCTTCCTAAAGCACGGAAGCAGATCTTAGACCTTCAACTTAGACCAATGACGAGAATGAATGAATTGTGCACCAGTTGTTAACCAACACTATGATAAAATACTACTGGACCCTTTTAATAAGAATGCAACTCTGCAGTTCCTCCAGTGCTATACATTTATTGCATTATGAATACCTGATTCCTTTTCATTCACTATGTTAACTCTTCTTTATCTAAAATATAATGTGTGGTCTGGTGGTATTATTTTTGTCTACTTAAATGCTGAACATTTTCTCCAATGCTAGTTTTTGCATGCATACACCTTATTTGATATGTTAACCAAAATGATTTTAGGAGATTATAATGTACTGAAATGTGATCAATTGTTTGTAAAACTGAAAAACATGGACCATATGCTAGTCAGGTGATGTCACGCCTGCTCTTGCTGTCACAGGTTTTCCTGACTACAAATATTTACTGAGTTAGGAGAGGCTTCCCATCATGGTAATGTATTTTTGCTGATGTCAGAGGAAAGCAAAAAGGCTCCACAATGGAGTTTATTTTTTTTTGGATCTATTCCTCTCACCTGGCTTACCTATAGCAATTTTTGGACACAATTTATCTAACAATCATTTACCTGCATACCTTAGGAAAGCACATATTTAGCAGTTCATATACCCATTAAAGCAATACCATTCATTATTTGCCATTTTAACCTGATTTAACCATCAAGTCTGCAGTAGAAGCCCTAGTGATTCCCACGTTGGACTATGGAAGTGCAACCCTCTGTGTTTGTCGAGATCCAAAATGGCTCCTCTAAGAGCCTCTCTCTACTCTGCTGCAAGGCTTATCACTGGATCAAAAATAGCGACCATATCACCCCCAATTTGAAATCCGTTAACTGGCTACCATATGAAGCTAGAATTCACTTATGAATTGCCTGCATGACCCATAAAGCCCTACACCACAACACCCCAATATACCTCACTCAGAAGCTGGATCTGTCTGGAGGCTGCAGATCCTCCAGGAGCTTGAACACCTTACTACTGAAACCACAGAGATTCCCAAAAAAAGAAAATCTACAACGGAGCTTTCTCGGGTATTGACCCGAGAATGTGGAGCACCTTGCCCCTGAAATGAGACTGAATCCTTCAACAGCAACTTTCAAGAAAGAAGGTAAAGTACTACCTATGAACACATTTCTGTCCTAGATCCTAGGGTCATGTTCGAGGTATATAAAACGTTCTAAATAAATAAATCTTAGATGGTCTTTGGATTGTACCAGGACTGATAGACATAAATTAGATGAGCACAGATTTCTAAAGTACTCTACAAGAACACATTTAAATATGCACTATAGTTATGTTTCCGTGTGTAGTGCAAAATGTGACAACCCTTCCTGAGATGTATCCACTCCTTTTTTTTCAGTTTAATAAAGTTTTTATTTTGTTTAAGAAAAATAGTACAGCAAAATATAACAGCATGACATAGAACAGAACCAATATGAGATAATCATGAAGGAAAAGTGGAGATGAAAAAAGGTTCAGATAAAATATGAAATGGAAGAAAATAGTAGAGAGAAAGAAAGATAAGAAAAGAAAAGAGAAAAAGAGGAAGAGAGAGAAAAAGGAGGGAAAGGTTAGGGAGGGGGATAAGAGGATAAGAAGGTAGAGAAAGATAGCCAGGTAAGATCAGATTTAATTTTTAAGGCGACAGAGGAAGAAGAAGCAATTGCAATTCTGTGCTCATCACATACAAAATTCCACCATGTATGCACAGACAATTTAGAGTTATCCTTCCAGCAGGACAAAATTACTTTGAAAGCAGTTGCAATGAGAAGATCAAACAATTTAGCGTTATACGAATGTAAGTCCAAAACATCAGATAGGGAACCTAAAAAAATATGCAATGATGAGAATGGTTCAGAAAAATGAAAAATACGCATGCAATAATTCCAAACTGAGCTCCAAAAAATAAAAACAGAGGGGCAATCAAACAAAAGATGTTTGAGTGTGCCTGGGTGAGAAGAACATGACCAACAAAGGGGGGATGAAGAAGGGGAAAATTTTGTTATGCTTACGGGGGTAATAAGAGCTCTATGGTAAAGAAAAAAAAGTGACTGAGTAATACGGGCTGAAATCGAAGTCTTAAACAGTTTAGACCATAAGCGATCCCAAACATCAACAGATAACGAGAAAGATAAATCAGTTTCCCAAACAGTTTCAGTAATGGTTTTAGGCCTAAGGCCAACCTTATCTAATAACAGTTTATAAATTAGAGCAGCTTTAGGGATTTGGTGAGAAAACATAGGATATAGAGGAGTGGAAGGAGTAAAGGAAGGAAGAAGATCAAAAGTAGGAAAGGTAGATAAGTGAGATAGAATGGCAGAAGAAATAATGTCAAATTCTTTGCGAAAATGTGCAGGTAGATCAAACATAGTTTGCATTACATCAAATGAAATAATGGATGAATCAGAGAAAAATTGGTATACAAACATAATATCCTTTTCTTTCCAATACTTGAAATAGAAAGATTTACCCTTGTACTTAAGATATTTGTTATACCATACGCTAGAAGAAAGAAAAGTTTGTAAGGGGGACAAGTCTTTCGAGAATACATTGTGCAGTAGAGTATGGGAGTATTTCAGTACAGGGTGTGTAGACAAAAATGAACCATTTGACATGAAAAGAGATTGTTGGAAGGTAAAATCTTTTAACAAGGACCTTTCAACAATAATCCATCGGGGTAGGGGGGTATCAGTAAAATCGAACGCCAAAGAGAAGGCTTGTTTTATTGCAGAATGGTATGATTGGAAATCAGGAAAGCGAACCCCACCTTCAGATTTTGGGCGTATAAGTTTATGTAAGGCAATACGAGGTCTTTTATTATTCCACAGAAATTTGGAGCAGATGGAGTTCAGCCGATTGAAATACAATTTAGGGATTTTCACAGGAAGCATGGATATAGTGTATAAAATATGTGGGGAAATCATCATTTTGATGGTGTCTAAACGACCCCACCATGAAAGGAAAAGAGGAGACCACAACTGAAGTAGCGATTGAATTTTTTGAGTAAGGGAGGTAAAGGTCAGTTTGAGTGTGTCACGTAAGGTAGAGGAAAACCAAATACCCAAGTAGTTGATCTTGGAGGGACACCATGCAAAATCAGTTGATGCAAACATATATTGGTAACAAGATGAGTTGAGGGGTAGGACCTCCGTTTTAGAAAGATTAAGTTTATAACCAGAAACAGAGGAGTATAAGCGGACTTCTTCTAAAAATGGAGGAAGGGAAGAGACAGGGTTAGCCATGTAGACCAGGACATCATCAGCATATGCTGAAATTTTTGTCTCAATCGATGACTGTTTGAACCCTTGAATTAGGGGGTTAGAGCGGATTTTGATGAGGAAGGGCTCAAGACAAAGAATAAAAAGTAAAGGGGAAAGAGGACAGCCTTGTCTCGTTCCTCTGGATAAGGGGAAAAATTTTGAGAATTGATTATTAACAAAAACACTAGCACGGGGAGCAGAATAAAGTAATGTAACTAAGGAAATGAAGTGG
Organism: Lissotriton helveticus; assembly: GCF_964261635.1. Lineage (NCBI taxonomy): Eukaryota > Metazoa > Chordata > Amphibia > Caudata > Salamandridae > Lissotriton > Lissotriton helveticus. The sequence goes on along the minus strand of NC_136058.1, from coordinate 100,880,402 downwards.
GAACCAAATCCAAACCATTGTAATGCTTTAAACATGAATTTCCAATTAATTCGATCAAACGCTTTCTCAGCGTCAAGGGATAGGGCAGCTAGAGGGGCTTTGAATTGTTTACTGTGGGAGATAATATTGGCAAAAACACGAGCATTATCAGCTGCAAGTCTACCTTTTACAAAGCCAACTTGATTGGTTGTAATTAATAGAGGAATAAGGGATTCGAGGCGGGCCGCTAAAATTTTGGCAAAAATTTTACAATCGTAGTTAATAAGGGAGATGGGACGATAGTTTTTACACAGGGAGTGGTCTTTGTCAGGTTTGGGGATTATGATTATAAGGGCGTCCAAAAATGAGCCAGAAGCTTTAGCATTTGCAATAAAGAAGTTAAATAGTTGTAAAAGATGGGGGACAAAAATAGAATGCATGTTGGCATAAAATTCAATAGGGAGACCATCTGGACCAGGGGCTTTCGCTTTCTTGAGGGAAGTAATTGCCTTGAGAATTTCCTGAGGGGTAATTTCAGATTCTAGTTGATGAAATTCGGTAGGAAGAGATGGGGGAGGTCTTTGAAGAAGCGGGAAAGGTCATCATCATCAGGGTGCGTATCATCAGTATACAGGAGTTTATAGTAGTTATGAAATACTTGTGCAATATCCTCATCAGAAGAAACCGTTGTGTTGGTTACTTCATTGAGAATAGTGCCAATTGATTTTCGCTCAGATTTGATTTTGAGATAGTTTGCTAGCATTTTTCCCGCTTTATTCTGACCCCCATGAAATTTAGATTTAACCTTCAAGAGGGTGTTGCAAGCTTCAACTGTGGCAATTTGATTGAGTTCAGATTTGGCTTTGATAAGTTGGAGGAGAGCGTCAGGGTTCTTGGACGAAAAGTAAGAGTGTTCTAGGGTCTTAATGTTGGAGAGTTGAGCGGTGTATTTGTCACGGTTGAGTTTCTTTTTCCTAGATACATAAGAAATCGTGAAACCACGTAAAGCAGCTTTAAAAGCATCCCAATTATTTGAAACTGACGTTTCTTGGGGTAAATTGAGGGAGAAGTATTCAGAAATGAAACCTTTAACTTGAGACATAAATACAGAATCAGATAGAAGGAAAGTGTTAAATTTCCATCGATTGAAAGAGGAGGAGGTTTGGGCCAGGTCAAAAGTGGCATAAACAGGTGCATGGTCCGAGAGAAAAATAGAACCAATTTCGGACTTCTGAATCGCAGGGAGAAGGGATTTGCTGACTAGAATATAATCAATCCTGGACCTGGTGTGGTGAACATTAGAGTAGAATGTATATTCGAGTGAATTTGGATTACAAGTTTTCCACACATCAAAAAGGGGACGAGAAGCAATGGCTGATTGGAAGGATTTATGTGTCTTATCAGGCTGGAATTTGGAGGAAGATAGTCTATCTGAAAAGGATCTAGCCATTGATTAAGGTCACCAGCTACGACAATGTTAGGGCAGTCAATGGAGGAGATGAGGATTTTGACATCAGTCCAAAATTTAGGGTCTGGACGGACAGGACCATAGATATTGAGAAGCACCATAGTTTTGTTTTGTATAGTCACTTTTGACATAACCCAACGACCTTCATCATCCGATTGAGAAGATAGAATTTGAACATCCAAACCTTTACGAAATAATATAGCTACACCACCTTTTTTATCAATAGCAGGAGAAAATACAACTTGGCCCACCCATGCCCTCTTAAGTTTCAACGATTCGACATCTGTACAATGAGTTTCTTGGAGAAAAGCAATCTGAGCATTTAACTTGGATAAGTGGGACAATACCTTTTGACGTTTAACAGGGTTGCCGAGACCACGAACATTCCACGTTACAAAGTTACACATGATGGAAGGCAAGGGAAGAGGGTAACAACTGGGTCCAATACACTGCAGGTAAGGAACTACAAGGAGAGACAATGGAGACAAACATGTTAGAAATGAGAGTCAAATACGAAATATAAAGAAAGGCAATACAAATCGGGTAAATATAGATAGACAATAGGTGCGGAAGCATCACATTCATGAGGAAAAGAGAAGAGGAGCAATGAAGAGTACTGGAGTTAGCAATAAGAAAGGAAATAAGTGATACAAAGAAGAGAACGGAACATAAATGAGCAAGGAATAAACATGAATGGCCTGTGAAAAGAAGAGGAAAAAGAAAGGAAAGAAAAAAAAGGAAATAGATAAGAAACAGATCAAGGCAATGATGCCAGATCTGAGAGAAAAGAGAATATCTAGATAGTAGGAGCATGGAGACGCCAACGCGGGCGCCTACCCTACAGAGCGAGGAAAACGCGGGAAGATAGATAAGATAGAATCAACAAGAGTAAATTCGTAGCAAGTATTGACAAGAAAGAGACCGGGACAAGGCCACAACAGTAGTCAAGACAAAAGAGAAGTGAATGCATAAAATAGAAAAGAAATATTTTCAGTCATTAGTGTCCATCGTGGAAGTAGAGACGGTTTGGAGATACTCTCGAAGCTTCCGTGGATCATCAAAGGTACGAGAACGACCATTGTGGGTTATTTTGCAGAGGCAAGGATGTAAGATTCCATATTGAATGCTCAATTCCCTCATACGTGGACGCAGATTGAGGAACTCCTTGCGACGCGCATTCGTAGCATTCGATAAATCCTGGGCTATGAAGATGGTGTGGCCCGACCAAATGAGGCGACGTTTTGTTCTTGCAGCTTGAAGAACAGTCATCAATTCAGTGAATTCAAGAAAAAGCAGGATAATACCTCTAGGTTTGGCCGGGTTAGACGTTGGACGACCCAGACGATGAGCACGCTGTATGTTCAGAGGGGTAGATTCTGGTTGGAGTTCCAAAAGTTCATAGAGGAATTTGCGGATGAAGGCCACCATGTCGCCCTGCCCAAAGGACTCCGGAACACCATAAATACGGAGGTTATTCCTCCTGTTACGATTTTCAAGGTCCTCTGTGTGAAGTTTCAACTGCTGTATCTCGTTTTCAAGAATAGGAATTTTGGTAGAGACATCCTGGACGTCACTGATGCGTTGTTCAAGTTGCAAGACTTTGTTTTCCATGACGACCCATCTTTCTTCTATCTGCTTAAGCTTCTCATTAGTTTCCACCATGAAAGGTTGTAAGCCACGAACCTCTTCTAGAATAGAATCCAGCACGGGGTTCTGAGATGTGCGAATTGGAGATGGAGGGTCATTCTTAAGGCGTTTCGGTGTGGTACCGGTGACAGACGATCTCGCATGGCCTGCGTTCTGAGACATGATGCCAACAGAGGTGCAAACTATGAGGACCGCAGGGAAGGAAGGCACACCGCAATAGTCAAAATGTTGAGACCCTATATGTAGAGGTACAGGAAGTACTGGAAGAGGTCATATAAGAGGTAACACGGAGCAACGAAGAAGCAGTAGTTCAAACCCACATGACAGGCGTCGAAATATAGTAAAAATTAATTCAATGCGCAGCCAAAAAACCATCCAGGAATATGGTATCAGAGAAACAGCAAGGCGTCCATGAAATATGGGACCCAATGGAATTATTAAATGTTCCACGCAAAATTAACAGCAGAGGAGAGGAAGGTATGGAGCACAGCGCAGGGAGCACCACAAAATGGCCGCCGAGAAGAATTAGTAGTAGAATTAGCAGTGCTGAGGTGAACTTTGGCGCCAAAAGTCAGGAAAATGTACTAGTAGCATGCTGTGCATAATTTGGCACATACCTTGTCAGAACATGAGCAATGTTGCAGAAGATTGGTTGTTATGGCGGTAGAAATGCCATAAAACGGGACGCGAGCGCGACGGCACAAAATGGCGGCCGCCCGCGTCCCGTAGTAGCCAGAGAAGATGCAGCGGTGAAAAGTGATGAAAGCGGCAGTTACGAGCGCCGCTGCTGCTCGCAGTACACGGGGACCATGTTCCGCCGTATAGAAATGCCGTTTGCCGGTCTCCGTGTGCAGGGAAAATACAGAGAAAGCAGTCGGGAATCCCGCGTCGTCACAGAGCTCAGCAGGGCAGCGCCATCACACGCCGGCGCGTAAGCCACGCCCAGATGTATCCACTCCTATATAGGTGCTTCGTTAAAGAATTTGGTAAGAACTGTTTTTTGCGATCGTTTTTATATTTAAATAATTAGTAAACCCCAGTTATCTTCAAATCGGTATCCACTGATTATATTTATCTGAGATGGAATTTGTTTTCTTTATAGTAGATGGAATGCTTAATGTAATTTTCTTTGACAATGATTTCTTAGACTGAAGAGGCATTAAAAGCAAAACCCTTGTGTTGAATAGGACACTCTTTGTTCAACAGAAAGTGCTGGATCTTGTGTATCTAAACATAAAAACATTTTGTTTCATGCAGTTTTGCAAACATTATTTCTCGCATGTTTGCACCCAACCAAACTGAGCATGTTTTATCTTTGTTTGTTGTCTTGAAGTTTCCGCAAATCTAATTGGAAGGAAAACAATGAAGAGGCATTGACAGTATTGTGCACTTTTTCTGTGAAAATTATAGTGGTGCCAGAAACTAAACTTGTTGAAAAACTGCCACCTATACCAACATGTATTATTCTTAAACCGTACCTTTTAACACACATTTTTCAAATACTCGGCATTCTTTCACTACACCTTCTCTTACTCAATACATGCTGCCTGCTATTCGTGGGAGCGCTATTGTTGGAAGGACGTGTGCCCTATGTGGGCAATGCTTTGATGTGCATGAGGACCAGAATGGTTCTCTTACCACAGTTTGGCACTGCACTTAACACTGAGGCCAGAGGCACAGCTAGACTCAAACTTGGGGGCGGGGTGGTGGGGGTAATATGTCAAGAGGGGACACCTTTAATCTGGACTCCGTGTGGCAAATAAGCATTTTAATGCACACTGGCTGCGTAACATTATTTGCAGCATAACATGATTTAATATAACTTTTAGGGATTTGAGGGTCCTCAACGAACTGTAGCACAAAGAATGGCAAATGTTTTTATTTATTACAAGTTGGCTGGATGACCTAGTAAGATGTAAGAATGCAAGGTTCTACTTTATGTGTGAATCTATGACAAATATCACATTCCAAACACACTGGACGTGTTGCATAAACCTGATAGTACTTAAAAAATATTCTCCTGATATTTGAACATCTTCCTGCAAAGGAAGTTTTGGAAAACTTGTAGCAAAAAGTGCAGCTTATGCACATTTCTTTCGTTATTGTCTTGTCCATGCTGTATTTATCTCCGCACATACATTTTTGTTATTTGTAGAATTGGATGTTAACATAATAAATAACCCTCTTGCTCTCTGGTAGGGGCTGCCTCATGTCCGAGCTCTGAAACTCATGAAATTTTGGTATAACTCCCAACAAATATTATTGGTTTTGAAAGGCTTATTAGGCATAAAACCTGAAGCGAAACCCATTTTTGGGAAGATTTGCTGAAATAGCATGCATGAAGGATTATCCATGCTCTCCCGACATCACATTTGGAATTCCATAGGGCTTAACTGGTTTAGCAATTGCTAACTCTAGTTTACTATTTGGAGCCCATGGCACTGCCCTTGTTACCCATTGTCTCAGGGGTCATGACAGCAGTAGCAGGATAAAAAATAAGCAAAACTCTAAATGCCCTATTTCTGTATTTTATTTAGTTTACATACTTTTTACTGGCCAGCAAATATCTAGTTGCTGAATATTTAGGCGGGTATCAAATGGTCAGCAGTGCTGCCCTCGGGTGTGAAAGGAGGGTGAAGTCACTTCATCTACTTCTGGCATTTTAGCGAATTAACGCCAATAGCAGGAAAGAACTGACACCTAAACATGGAACAAACCCAGGAATGCCATGTAGAGCAAATTGTAAAATAGTAATATCTCTCATGAAAATATTTGGCAACAGTGCAAAAAAATAACTGAAGCCGGTTGGTATTCATGTAGATAGCTTACTTAGTATATTTTTATAGACTCTTGTCCAAAGCAAATAGAAGTTGAGTAAGACTTCTTTAGGGGAATGTTCAGTATTTGTATGACAAAATAATTCCGGAAAATGTGTGAATAATGAGACTAGCATCTAATAGGGTAACTATGAAAATGATTCGGACAAACGGGAGTAATTACAGTGCGAGGAAAAATACTGGTTGTAGACAAAGTAGTATGTGCTGTGTTATGGTAGACCGTTAAGTGGCCAAAATAACCAGACCATGCAAATCTAATCCCACCCTTCATTTATTTTCAGAGGCACAATACTGTCTAATCTAACAAGAAAACAATTACTCCAAGACAGAAAATCCCTACACTTAATATTACCTAATTTAAGCATTTCCTCTCCTGCTAACCTTGTCTCTCTACTCCATCCCCTTAAACTTTGTTACAGACAATATCCTCATGCTCAACCTCCCACCCTGTGCTCACATCAACCTGCACCTCAAATAGCTCATTGGACTCTCTGTCCAGAAACGAGCACTCTTCAAACTCCACACACACACCTACACAACATTGGCCACATGTACCTCAAGCAACGTAAACTTCCACAAACCTACCAGACACCTCAACTCAGCTGGATTCCTACTTGCACACTCCCCTCACATGCAGAGCCAGATCCGGTGGTTGTTCCTTCTCCTAGCTCGCTACTAAACTCTAGAAAAACCTGTCCCTACACATCCGAGCCACTTCCTCAATTCTAGAATTCTACAAGTGAAATGAAGACCTGGCACCAGCCCTATCTCGTCCCATACAGCTCATGCTTTAGCACCAGATTACCCTCTTGGGTGTCGCGTGTGTTATAGAAATGCCCACATCATATAATATTTCTAAGCCTGTTGGCCTCGGTCCTCAAAGCAGTCAATTGTCCCCCCCCCCACTTTCCCTCTTGGCCCCTCTTCATCTAAATGTAACTAACTATTACATGGATGCTCATGAATATTCTGCCGTTAGATACTATGAAGCACCTTCCTGCTTCCAAAGGACTCTCCTTGGCCTGCCAAGTTATCTCTGCCCTTATTTCTAACTTTGATGCGACCATTTGGCAGAGGGACACACAAAATAAGACTGTATGCCGATGACATGCTTTTAACGCTTACAAACCCAGCACATTCTCCCCCCTACACCCTCCACTTAATGAATTTAAAGAGGTGTCTGGATTCACGATCAGTCTTAAAAAATCCCAACTTCTGAACTTATCACTCATGAGTTAAACAGTGGAGACTATATGGTCACTGTTTCCCCTGATTTTGGCAGTGAAATGCATTGACTACCTGGAGGTAAAGATCTTCCCTTAATTGGAAGATACAGCCCACTCAAACTACGTATAACTGCTGCAATCAATGCAAGCCAAACTCCGCAAGTGCCAAAGTGGACATTTATCATGGCTAGACCACATAGCCACAGACAAAATGATGAGCCTACCTAAATATTTATATCTGGCCCCATCTCTTCCTCTAAGACAACAGGATCCTGAAGGATGGCCAACCGGCATAGGGTAGCCTGGGAGTTCCTCATATCGCTAATTACAAACATGCCTCCCAGCTTCACTACATGATGGAATCAGGGAGAGTAGCCTTTGAAAAGGCATGGTACTTTATGGGGCAAATGATAGCCAGATATCATATAGCACCATGGGTTCCCGGACAATCTTACATGTGCAGGCTATATTCTTCTGAAGTTACATGAGCCATGCTGGCCTCCTGGGATTCAGTTATGACAGGTTTGTCCTCTTCCCTATCACTGGTCACTCCTATTTTAGAAAACAGGCTTCACCCCGGGCATGGACAGCAACCAATTTGCTGACTGGTAAAAAGCTGGCTGTAAGCGACTGAGATTTGTTTGACCTCTAAGGAACTAAGGAGAACATGCATCAAAGCTTTTTGCGACCGCAAATGGTGTGCTTTGCAAGAATCGGCCATTTGTGATCGCAAAATGGGCTTTTGCGATGCATTAAACAATTTGGCGTGCGCAATTTTGGTAATCGCAATTTTTGCGATTTCCCAAATTGCGATTGCATTTAAGGAATCGCAATTTGTGATTCCTTAAATGCAATGCAAGAAGCAATTCCAAATAGCAATTTTGGTATTTGGGGCCGCAATTTACCGAAAAGTAAAACAAAACAGTATTTTGCAAAAACTTTGAAAAATGCACTAAAGTGCATTTTTCAAAGTTTCATGTCACACAGACACATGCCCTTGGGGCATGTGTGTTCGCAACATGGGTGCACAGTACAATTTCAGGGGTGCAACAGGGTGTCCTTTGACACCCTTGCACCATTGAAATTGCATGCGCAATTTGCGAGTACCAATTGGGGCTTGCAATTTACACATGCAATTTCCCATTCATTCCTATGGGCCTGTAGGCCCATAGGAATGAATGGGAAGCCATTCATTAATTGCGACTCGCAATTTGTGACTGGCAATTGAGGAATGTATAGGAATTGCTATTTTTATAGCGATCCATACATGCATAGGTTTTTGCGAGTCCTTAATTGCCATTCCTTAATAATTGCAATTAAGGACTCGCAAAATCCTACCTTGATGCATGTGCCTGTATAATGTTGGAACAACTCAATCAAGATTACGGCCTCCCCGAAACCGAGAGGCTGTGATACTTACAAATAAGACACTGGGTGACTCACAATTTTTTTTAACCAGCATCATTCAGTACTTTGACTGCCTTGAAAAATGGATCTTCTTCAAATGGGAAGATAGACGGTAAATTTCAATTTCTATAAAGCTATTCATAAGGACCGCTCTCAGACCTGCTCGTCTGGCAAGCACCGATGGGCGGCCAAAGTGAAGAGGTCATTCACAAACAAAGATGGTCAGAGAAACTAGCGAGAACCCAATTAAGTGCGGCCAGTTCCTTGACGAGAGGGTCTCTTACAAAAAATATGCATTACTCGTATTATACCCCTAACAGGGTTCACAAATCGGCCCCTGGTGAAAGTGGCTAATGCTGTAGTAATGCAGGGACACTGCTCCACCTGCTCTGGCATTGTCCCAAACTTCAGATATAATGGAAGGGGGTCCTAAACAGGAACGAACGCAAGTTTGAGATCCAAATGCTGAGGTTCCCAGCGTATGTCATTCTGGGGGCAAAAGAACGTCTCTTGTACCCTGTGAAATCCCACTGGGGATGCCAAATCACACTATTGCCAGGCTCAGCCACGCAAGCTTTACTGAACCTCTTGGGTAAAGAAGAAACACCTATCCATAGATCCTGGCTATACCGCGGGTTGGAGATGTTGAGGATGGACAAGATCACTCTAGGTCGGGGAGAGGTTCTAGTTTTGACTCCCTTTGGACGGCGCTTCTCTCAACGCTGTCAACAGTTCTATGAAATCAACTGCCCTGAATACTTAGAGGTTTTGAAGATCGTCCCGTCATCACACGGCCACCCTAACAACGACGAGTCGAATATACCCCAAATGTAGAACATGTAGGCATTTACAAGGAGGATGGTCAGCAACTGTGAGCTAAAGGTTGGTGGGGCCTTCAGGGGCATGGGAGGGGGGTGCTGAGGAAGAATTTTAGTACAGTTCAGCACTGTGTTGTTTTCCTTCATACCGCCTTGTTAAACCTGGACACTGCGATTTGCTCTGTTCTTTATACATTTCATGGAAAATGCTTGCAGTCGGTCCTGACTGCCTTGTGATGTAGGCAGGTGGCTTTGTATTTAAATGAATAAAGAAAGATAAGCCTAAAAAATGTGGCATAACCTGCAGATTTTTCTGCTTTCCACATCAAATCTTCATTTTTCCCCTTGGTCATTTCAACCGATTTCCTTGTCGAAATGTATCTATGGAAAATTGCGAGATTGTGATGCTTGGCACGAAACCTGTATATCTGATATATTTCATAATAGAGTTACTGCATACATCATAATTACCTGAACCAATTGTAATCAGGGACTTAATCACTGAAAGTCACTTTTTTCAAAGTTTTAGATCAGATTGAGAGGTACAGTGTGTACACTGTAACATTTAATGAATATATATTTAAAGGTTTTTAAGTGCACCAATGAAGGTGCCTTTGAATAAAAAACATGGAACTCCCATCTAAATCTAAACAGCCACCATTACTTCAAAACACATGACATAACTATCTATTTTTGTGAACAGTTAAAAGCTTTGATTTTCAAATGCAACGTAACAGATGCATTTGAATACTTTTGAGACTTTTAATTTGTCCGTGTTGTATTCAGTCATAACGTTTCTTGAAACCTGTTTTTTCATTTGACTAATTGCATAATTTGTGTTCTGCACAACACTTTCTACACGATATTTCATATTTTAGACCTTGAAGGATGAAAACAAGAGAGGCCCCAGCAGAAATTAGAATAGGAGTTTTAAATCCCCGAGAAGACACACATTCCATACAGATGCATATTGTTCCATGTTTTGTAATTGTATTTATCTAGTGCTTCAAACGCCTTACATCAAAATGTTATATTTCTTTTTCCACTTGTGCAGTTCTGCATGTTATGAGTGGTAAACTCACAACTAAAATATAAAAAAAAGGGCTTCAATGCTTACTTTCTTGAAACCCCAAATCTGTCAGACATACTCTGTGTTGTATTATCCCTGTGACGGGACTTATTGTCTCACTTTTGTTGCTCTGGCGTGTTACAGAAGACTCCTGCGGGTGCTGAGATGTGATAACAGAAGCTTTTATTTCCCTCTGCTACTTTCTCACCTGTGCAATGGACCTGTTTTTTCTTAAAGGGAAAAAAGTAGGCGGAACGTGCGGCACAGTCATCTTACTTGGTGAAAAAACAAAACACAGACTGTCCTGCTGTAAACAAGCTTAAGAGGCAAGAAAAACACTTTAGAGTTACTGACCTGGCCAGACCGAGCTGCCAGCCCCAGTCCAGCCCAGCCAGGGCAGCTGACCTGGGGGGTGGCTAAAGCGCCGTCAGCCCAATGGGCACTGCCCGCCTGACTGACGTTTAAGCAAAAAGGAATGAGGGATAGTATTTGAGCATAAAGCCAGAGAAAGAATGGTAGAGATTGGATCAGCACTTTTTGGCCTCGGTGGGAGCTGTTTTCATGTTGTGCATGTATGACAGATGAAGCTCACACGTGTTGAAACAAATGCAAAGCTGCACATATACCAGTACTTTAGGAATTGTGTGCAATAATCTTAAATTGATAGATTCCAGACATCCGACACATTCAACATATGGGAAGAGCCCCAGTTTAAGCGGCTAAGACACTCTCCCTTTTATTATATTTGTGTCCTCTTTCACACGCATTCTTTTCAGCTTTCAAAAGAACTTCGATCTCAAACTGAACTCACACATCAAATAAACACCGAATTTTGCAACAATGCAAATCACATTTTTATATTTTCAAACACTTTCAGGCATTGCTTACTCTTCAAACTTAATTTCAAAGTCGTGTTTTACTGTACTCGTCAAGATTAATACTTTTTATTTACTCACTCCTAAACATTCACCCTCTCCTAATCTTGGAGAAGTTGGAAACTGCGTCTGTGTGCATGCCTTGTTTGAATACTCGAGTGCTGAATTTGTGTGCCTCATTTAGATTTTAAACGAAATGTGTGAGCTTACGGATTTACCCATTGATTGAAATTTGAGCATTATATGCTCCCCTCTATATTCTAGTATGTTTTGTGGTGACAAGATTGTACAAGTGAAGTTATCAAATACTTTTAAAATACATTTGTAGGGGACTGTGTTCAGCACCTGAGTGCCATAGTTAAACTGGTCTTAAAAATAAAGTCTAGTGAGTATATTCCCTACCCCAATAAAGAGGCCACATTTTAATCCAATTTCAAGATGGCAATTTAATATAATCTGGGATTTAACAATGAAACGCTGCATCTATTGAGATGCTGTATAAATTAACAGAACTTGGAGAAAAGGAGTCTTAAGACCTCCTATACCGTTATTTTTATGGAAAATGTATTGTTTGGGATGTTAAGGAGACCCAAGAGACTTGTCTGGTGATGAGCATTTTACGAATCCTGCCAGTTTCACATTCAGTCATGGGTAAATGAAAAATGTTTAGGAACGTGTCTTATTTACCTCGCCATTAAAGGTAAGTATCGCAGTCAAACATGTTGAACCCTCTTGGGTGGACCAAAGCAGTTACACAGCTGCCCAGAAGTCAGGCCTTAGATCCTCAGATCCTCAGTCTTTTCTGTTGTTAGGATTCCCAGGGAAGATCAGCAGCAACCAAACCCTCTTTCTACATTGTTAGGATCAGCAGAAATGCAAATAATGCAGGAAGAAAATGTGCATAAAAAGGCCAAGAAACAGCCCCACGGCAGCCAAAATCTAAATAATCTACTTCTCTCCACCTGATTCTAAAATAGGCAGAGGGGTGTGTGAAAGTCACACCCCTTGGCTCCCTGTCAAGTGAAAGTTTTATTTTTCTGAGGTTAACCACAGGTGCTGCAAGTTTAAGATTTTGCAGTCTCCCTCTAAATTTTCACCAGCTTCTGGTGGTGTAGTCAACATTTTTGACTTTCCCAGCTAAAGGTTTTTATACTTGACTGTGTTAACAAGACTCAATATTACACAGTAATGAAGCTCCTGTTGATTAGGCCTTGTGTCTAAAACTGTTGGAAAGCGTTAACTTTGTACTTTGGGTCTAACAGGAGTGATGTGCTCTTTTGCCTCTTACTGCCTTCACTGGTAATGACATTTATCAATATTAGGGTAGTAGCACAAATAGGGATTTGGAAGTTCCACATGGGACAAAAAAGAGGCTGCAAGGAGACTTGTGCTGGAAGAAGAGGACTCATTCAAGGACTCAAGGACTGTTGACTCCTGCTGACACCCATGGAGTGGAATTGATAGGTCAAGTGGTTGGCCTGTGCTTGCTTCAGGAACCAAAAATGCAGAGGGACTCCTGGCCGAAAAGAGCCCAGCTTACCGCAGAGGACTGGATGCTGCAGCAGACATGACTGGTGAGACACCTGGCATCAGGGGCGTAACACAGGCCCCCGCAGCCCACGCGGTGCGGGGGCCCCTAGCTCCAAGGGGCCCCCTCGGCACTGAACTCTGGCCGGTAGAGTTCCTTTTTGAGCACAGAGGGGGCCCCTCTAAGTACCGTGCAAGGAGGCCCCCTCACTTTTCGTTTTGCCAGTGCCTAACATCTAGAAGTCTAACTTTGAGGAGCCAGGGCTGCAGGACTGTCCCGAAGGAACTACTCCAGCAATTGGAAAAAAAGTGGTACTCCAGAGGACCGGTGCAAGGTGCTGAGGCCTACTCAGGAAGGTCTCATTCTAGCGTCTAGAAAATCAGTTTTGGTCTTCTCAGAGCTTTTTTGCCATGGCACCTTGCGGTATATGCATCTGGCCTTGGAAGCCCTGTTGGGTTGAAGCTTCCAACATTGCCCCTCAGAGGATTTCAACATTCGAAAATCTAGAACCTGTGTAGGGTGTGAAACCTATTTGACCTGACGAGCAACTCTGTTGACCAAGAAATCCAGTTTTGTTCCACTCGGAGCTTTTGGTGCTAAAACTAGCAGTTTAAGTGGGACCTTGATAATGACATAACCAGTTTCAAGAGAACTTCACCAGCCACCGCCTTTGACCTAGACTTGCTGGAATATTTTGACTTTCATTTCAGAGCCCAAAGATAAAAATGTTAACCGGGATCATCCACTTGGTGTATCTGGAGCCATATTACAATAAGTGCTGGGGGGGCGCAACAGGCGTTTGCATCCGTTGTGCACGCCAATTGGGCACTTTGGCGCAGAAGCGCAGATGCTTGCGCGTCCCCTTCTATAATACTGATAGCGCTGGCGAACTTAAAGCACTAGCGGTATCAACAGAAGATGATCCCTCATTTGCATAGGGTCATGCCCTATGCAAATGAGGGAATTCCTTTGACTCTACGCCCGCTCCATATTACAGACGCAGTCACAGAGTCAACAAAGCCTTCAGGTGGCGCACTGACAGTGCGCCATTTAAAAGGTGGCGCACTGTCAATGCGCCTCCTGACAGCAGCCCTCTGCAGGGGGTAATGGAGGTCCAGATATCCCCTTGCAGGCGGGTACAGTCACTGACTGAACCCGCCTGCAAGGGGATCTCCAAACCCCTTTGAAAGTGCAGGTGGGTGCCGCCCGCACTGTGAAAACACGGAGCGGCTGCTTCGTGTTTTCACATGAATGTGCGGCCCTGGGGGCAGCGCGAGTTCGCAGCTTCTGAAACTTTGAATCAAAACCCATAAATCCAGAAATCAACGCAGAAGATTATTCTGATCAATTATTAACAGGAACCAAAGACGAAAATATATATTTTTTTAAAATAGGTTCTTTAGACCAATTGCATCATAATGGAAGCATTTCACATTTCACCCAAGCTCAATGAGCATCATCTTTTCATTTGGCTGTGTTCCTGCCATTTTATTCCAATTTGGATGCAACCATACCTCTCAAATTTTCAGGTTGTGGCAGAGTTTCTCTCCTCCTGGGTCTTCTGAAAATGCCCATTTGCCCTTTTCCCAGAATGCACGTTGGTGGCTAATACCTATATGCACCTAGCTATGTACAAATGCTATTGGCCTAGGAGACAAGTATACAATTAGTGACCTCATATTATTTTATGTGCGTACAAATTTCAATGTCTGCAACTATTATTGTAAAACCTATGCACACTAAGGGCCTCATTAGGATGGCGGACGGACCTGCGTCCGTCCGCCACCCCCGTGGAAGAGGGACCGTCCGCATGGGCAGCGGCGGTCCCTCCATGCAAATTAGGATGTGACCGCCACCCTGGCGGTCACATCCTGTATCTTTAACCTTGCGGCGGGTGCTGCTTGAAGCAGCACCCGCCAGAAGGTTAAAAACAGCATGTTTCACATTTAAATGCACAAAGCGGCAGGCACCGTGCGGCGCCTGCCGCTTTGTGCATGCAACTGCAGGGGGGTACCATAGGTACCCCCCATGTGCACCCCCACCCCCCCTTTACCCTGGGGGCCCGCAAGGGCCCCCAGAAGCAAAAGTCCACATGCTTTTCCACGGCGGAAAAACCGCCGCGGAAAAGCATGTTTACTCATGCTTCCTAATTTGGCTGACGGTGTCTTGCAGACACCGCCACCAAATGGCCCGGCGAAACCCGCGGATCAGCGGCGGATGGACCTGCCGTCCGCCGCTGGTCCCCCACATTCCCACCGCCATCCTAATCTGGCGGTGGGTGTTTGA
The DNA here is from genome assembly GCF_964261635.1 of Lissotriton helveticus. Lineage (NCBI taxonomy): Eukaryota > Metazoa > Chordata > Amphibia > Caudata > Salamandridae > Lissotriton > Lissotriton helveticus. The sequence goes on along the minus strand of NC_136058.1, from coordinate 100,865,262 downwards.
TGTGGCCACGGCGGTGAATCCGCATCCTCCGGGCCGGCGGTGTCTTACGCCGGCCCGGAGGATGCGGATTCACCGCCATCCTAATGAGGCCCTTAGTTTGTAAACATTTGGATTCATTAAAAGAAACATGAAAGTTTCCCCCTACACTGGTTCTTGGAGCAACAACTGCAACCTAAAATATCTAGCCTATTCTATGCATTGGACGGCCCAGACTGTCCGACGTCACAGTGGGCGTGTGAGGAGGACAGCCGGAGGCCGAAACGCACACGTGCCATTTTTTTCAGCAATGCTGCGTAATGTCCGCCGCGGTGAAGAGGTTAAAGCTTCCTTGAGCCTGGGTCTGTCCAGTGAGGATTGAGGAGGGCACTGCATTGGAGGGCATCCCCAACATCAGGTCATACAAAGGGGGTCTAGATCTGATGCTTGAGGGGACCCTCAGGTCAGGGGCCACAGAAACTGTTTTCAAAAACAAAATACAGGTACACTTGAGGGGCACCGGATAAACAGTTTGGATGCAACTGCTGCACAGATGATTGGGGTCTAAGTGAAGTAATCTATTTGGCATATTGACATAGATAAATAAATCAGTTTAAAAAGAGCCAGCCGATTGATCCATAAATCATTTTGTTTATCTATTTTATGTAATATAGTACGAGCAACATATCACAAGCCACAAAATGGCATGGAAAGTGCATTAATTGGAAGACAATTGCATAAAAAAGCGAATACGCTAAAAAAAAACAAGTCTACTACCATTAACAATAAGTCAGATAATAATGTGTAAATTGATCATGAATTATGTCATCTATATAACCAAAGAATGTGCAACCATCAGGAGGAATGTAAAGTAGTATAATTAATCAATTAAGAATGATACAAGAACACCTAATAATAGCTTTGCACACAGACGCATTATTTGATAATTGTGTCAGCCTAATTGTGCATAAAACATTTAATTACAGCCTACCAATTCTAAATTGAAAGTGTTAATTGTGATGCCTGCTAGGAATTACAAAACGGACCTAGGTTGAAAGGGAGTAGAATAAATACGGGCTCTTATGAAGAAAACCACGAAAGCAGGCGGTTGCTTGTAACGTTGGCGAGACTCGAATTCAGGGATATGTCAAATCGTTGTCTTCTGTTTCTTTCATTTGTTCAATTAGTACTATTACTGTAATAACATCAGCTATCTCTGTCAAACCTTTTTTACATTTACAGATGTACTTCATAATATGCAATTAATCATTAAAAAAGCAAAGCTCTGGCAATCTGGTGTGATGTCTAATTACTGTTTTTATTTTCTAACGCAAGCATATGCCACGAAAATGGAAAGAAAAGCTGGAAAAAACACAACGCCACCTTATCTGTGGCTACCATATGTTTGCAATTAAAATAAATAAATAAATAAACCGTTGTATACTATTCTAATAGAACGGTACCGGGTACTTCTTAGCAAGCAGTTTATTTAGAGCAGGTTTAGAAACCATTTGATTAGTTGTAATACACATCACTGGTGTTATACCTGACATCCTTGCCGTGGTATGTCTTCACCCCTCCTGTTTTGCTGGTTTTGTTTTTGTTGGCTTCAGTTCTCTGTGCACTTTACCACTGCTAACCAGTGCTAAAGTTCTTGTCCTCTCTCTCTCTATATAACATTGTAAAATTGGCCTACACCTGATTGGCACATTTCATTTACCTATACGTCCATAGTATATGGTACTACATGTACCTAGGGCCTGTAAATTAAATGATGCTAGTTGGTTTACAGCACTTATTGTGCCACCCACTATGGTAGCACTTTAAAGCATGTCTCAGTCCCTCTATTGAAGCTTGGAGTACAGTTTTAAACTGCCAATTCGACCTGGCAAAAGAAATCTTTAGTCAGGCATAAACCTTCCCCTTTAATACATATAAATCACTGAAAAGATAGACCTTAAAGGCCCTTAGGGCAGGGTGGCCTGTATTTAAAAAGTAGGACATGTGGGTTCAAGTTTTACATGTCCTAGTAGTGAAAAACTCCTAAAGTTGTTCACTACTGTTTGGAATATCCTTCCCATTGGCTAGCACTGGGTAACCTTATTACAGTTAAGAAGTGTTAATATTGGATTGAAAGCAGGTGGAGATATCATGTTTGGAATCAAGTGCATTGTAATTTAAAATCCTCTTAATGGTATGGTTGTATTTTAAGTCACAATACTGAAAATGCCACTTTTAGGAAGTTGACATTTCCCTGCCCTAACCATTTTGTGCCTCTGCCAGTGTCTTGGGTCACATGCCAGTGAATGGCTCTGCTGTTGGGCTTTGTGTGTTCCTCCCAGACAGTGACAGTGTGAGCAGGATGGATCATCCTGGGGCAGAGCTGTTCATTGTCCCACTCATTCTTCAAAGGGTCTGCCTACAGCACACACAAATTATAAATACATAAACCTGACACTAGCCTTTTGTCATCCTAGACGTCTTGGAGCATTGGCAGGGGAAGGGAAGAACTTTCTAGAATCAGATGTGAGGGTAGGACATGTTATTCCTCACACAAGAAGGTTGACAGCAGGCATAAATATTAGACCCTCGGAACACCTCTTCAGTACCCTCTTGGACCTGTGGAAGACTTCACAAAGACTACCCTGCCACCACATGACTGCTCTGCTGCTACCAGAGGACTGCCTGATGGAGAATTTGACCATCTTCATGAACCCTGCACCTGGACTCTGGAGTTAGTCCTTACCCCCCTAGGTGCTGTACCCAGTGTTGGACCCTTCTAAGTGGTTTAGTAGGTGCTTTTCCTGCCTAACGCTAAATCTTGGGACTCAGAAAAGCTTTCACCAAACACTTCTTGAAGAACCAAGAGAAGACCAGGACCTACCTCTCAGCCAATCCTCTCAAGGTGCATTGCTGGTTGACCTATCTTTATGGCAGATCCTGCTACATTCTTCTCCACAGCAACAAATCCTATTCAGCTCTACCTCTCGGGATGGTATCTGGATTCGAAGACCCGGTTCAGCTATAGGTGTTCATCATTCAAAAAGTTGTCTAATTGCGAAGGTAAAAATCTTCACTAGGCATTATGGCAACTGGTTGCCTTTTGACGATGCTAACGAGCTCCTCGGTCGTGCATCCAGTTATAACACTCAATTATTGTCAACGGCTTCATTCAGACTTCATTCAGTGGGTCCCTGGCAATGACAACACCTCCTCGGACACAGGTTACTGCCCTGCTGAGCTCTACCTTCTCTTGGACTATTCTTCAGATATATTTTTCAAGTACGATGGTAAGCTGAGACCGGGCTCACTCCACCTCTTGTAGTCGACCCAAGCTCCATCGTGATTGGCCTTAACTTTTGACTTTGACCTTGTTTCATGTGACCAGATAACTGCGGTCAGCACTTTTATCTTATAGGTGCTAGATTTTAGAAATTCATAACTCTGTTTTTACTAATTGAATGTAATTCATTTTGGTATAACTTTATGTATTAACATTTTCTCTGTTTTTCTAAATGTGGTTGGGATTTTGTTTGTGATGTATTTTTACTTTATTACTGTTTGTGTACTGCATAGATACCTTACACAGTGCCTCTAAATTAAGCCTGACTGCTTTTGTGCCAAGCTACCGGAGGATTCAGAATAGGTTAATGTAGTGCCTTTTGAAGAGTAATAAGAAGATGAGACTGGGGATGGGGAGGTGGACTAGTAGGATGAAGAAGAGAAACTGGTCTGGTCACAAGCCCTGAGCTACAGCAGCAACAGGAGGAGGGTCTCTTGCCCCCAGGCATAAGGTCCTCTCTCTGGGGTGCAGCAGCAAGAAGAGGATGGTCTCTTGCCCACAAGAGTATGGTCCCCTATCAAGGCAGGGAGCAGTGTTCCCACAACCTGTCCTCCCAGGAGCTGGAGGACAGGAGAGAGGAAAGGAATTTGGCCTTAGTGGAGAAACAAGCTGAGAGGGCCTTGGAAGAGAAAAATCCTTTTGGCCCATGACGTGACCTTTACCTCAAGGCCAAACAGTACACAGAGTCCAGCAGTATTGGTGGCAGCAATAATCCAGTATCCAGTGGATCCCAAATATCTGGTGCCTAACTTTGTTGTGGGGAGTTTGGCATCGACACGTGGTTTGAGGTTTCTGGGGTTGCCCTGGAGATGCACAGGGTCCTGAGGAGGATTAGAGAGCAAGTCTCTGGAGGCAAATTGCCAATAGAGGGAGGGATTCACTACTGGTCCTAGGACAGGGGTCAGGGCACAGTATCCCCTCATGAAGCATTCGCTTGTCAAGAAGTATGGTCAAACCCTGAGAATAGGCTGAATTTTCAGGGACAGCCAAAAGCTGCCCCACCAGTCCTGGCTATAAGGAGTTCTCAAAAGGCCCCCAAAACAGTTCTCAGGGGAAATATTCCCAGTCCCAACCTAACCAAAAGAAGAGTGGCGTCTCTGAGAAGAAATCCTCTGGGAAGTTCTCCCACAAATGCTAAGAGTACTATAGATGCGGCACATCAAGTGGGACACCAAATGGTCACTAGTTAGGGGCAGGCACTGGTGATGGCTAGTATTGCGCTGTGGTTAGAGGTTGTCACAGCAAGGGGTGTAGTGCAGAGGTTACCCTAGTGTCCATGTGTAACAAAGAGACGGTGCAAAAGGTACACATGTCTACCAATACTTCCAAGTATAGGGAATGTGTTACCATCGATGGGCAGCGTGTGGAGGCTCTGAGAGACACAGGTGCCAGTATGACTATTGTTAGATGTCATCACTTGTCCTCAGAGCAGGTAATTCCTAATTGATTCCACCAGTTTGTATTACAAGAAGGGTGGAGAAGTGTGGCTCAATGGTTAGAGCGGCAGACCCTGATGCAGAGGTCTAGCCCGGGACCAGGGTTCAATTCCCCGCCTCGGCGGGTCTTGGGCTCAAAATTCCACGGACCTGATAATTCTCGCCTCAGTGCCTATTCCAATCATGGAGTCCCACTCTGCAACTCTGGGCAATAGCTTGCTTAATCTCCACAACGGCCCCCACAACGCTAAGGATGCCTGGCCTCCACCTTGGGGGTGCCCAGGAGTGGACACCTCACAGGGAAAGCCAGGATGGGTTTCACAGCGGTATTCGTACAAGCGCCTTGAGACCCTTGCGGGTGAGTAGTGCGCTATACAAGTATCAATTTACAATTTACAAGACAACCATGGGAGTCACTATCCTGTGGGTCTAGTTCCCTTTGAATTAGGGGGGGCTCGCGGGTTCCTTAAGGGTAGCTGTGAGTCCAGCCATGCCTGTGGATTGTCTGCCCAGTAACAACATGGAGCACAACATCTGGAAGGAGGTGAAGCTCCGTGCCATCAGAGAGATTAGGGTTGCCTGAGTGGGTGTGCCTTACCTCATGGCCCATGGCAGCCAAGAGGTCCTGAAGCCTGGAAAAATAACCCAGGTTCCTGCAAAAATATAAGAAGGGGAGAGAGCATGGGAAACCAGTTACTAAAATTCCCACAGTCTGGGAGAAGGCTGAGACTGAGGGCAATGCCCCAGAAGTCACAGCGGAGGCCCTACCTGAGCTGGCCAGTTGGCAAGCTGAAGGGGGGTCTCTAAGGCAATCCCCAAAAGAGTGCCCTAATCTTGAGGGCCTATGGTGCCAGGCCTAGGCTCAGGCAGCTGCTGATGTTTCTGGTTATTCATTGGGAAAATAATCTTCTGTATAGTGAGCCTAAGATTCCTGGACCTGGTGCAAGCCATGTGTTGTTGCGTTCCTACTGATGATGCACCTATAGGGGGGACAAGATCTTTGCTAGGAGTGTTACCAACGTTTACCGGCCCCAGATGAGATTAACCTCATATGAATTCTGAGGATACTATCTTACCTGCCGAGCCATTGGGAAGTCAGGGAGATAATTGAAGTCTCCTCTGGCTCCCCTCCCGTTCATTGGCACTCCCTTTGAAATGCTGGGCATTGACATTATTGGGCCCCTGGACCCCAAGCCTTCCCCAGGCAACATGTTCATCCTGGTCTTGGTCAACCATGCCACTCGGTACCCAGAGGCAATACCTCCAAGGATGATGACTGCTCCTGCAGTGTCTTGAGCCCTGATGGGGATTTTCACCCGAGTGAAAATTTCCAAAGAAGTGGTGTCCGTCTACAAGAAGTCCATGTGGGAAGAGTGTGGGGTAACTTACATGTTCTCCACACCCTATCATCCACAGACCAATGGGCTTGCTGAGCGATTCAACAAGACTCACAAAGGCATGATTATGGGCCTATAAGAGCCCTAGACGCAGAAGTGGGACATCCTCTTACCATGCCAGTTGTTTGCATACAGGGAGGTGCCACATAAGTGGGTTGGGTTCAGTCCCTTTGATCCCTTGTATGGCCACCCCGTCAGCGGGTCTCTCAGACTTGTAAAGGAGGAGTAGGAACAAGCTCTGAAGAAACTCCCCCAGGATGTAGCTAGCTACATGTTGGCTCTTAGGCCTCAGATGCAACGCTTCTGAAAAAGGGTACAGAGAAGCGGGAAGACAGCGAGGAAGTTGTGAAACTTTGGCATGACCATAAGGGAACTATGGTTGATTTATTAGCCTAGTTAAAAAGTGTTGAGCCAGTAGAGACCCAGGCCCTGCAGGAACAGTGGTCTGGGCCATATGAGATGAAGGAGTGCTAGCAGGAGGTCATCTACCTGGTAGAACTCAAGACCCCCAGGAATCCCGTAAGGGTGCTACATGTCAATTGCCTCAAGCCTAAATTTGAGAGGTCTGAGGTTACCGTGCTCCTGGTGACATGATGGTTTGTACGAGGAGACTGAACCTGTCCTGGCTTCCTATCTTCCAAGGAGTAGGATGGGCCAGTAGAAAGTGTCAACCTCTCCCCTACCCTGACCCCAGAACAACGGAGGGACTGTCGCCACTTGCCTGCCTATTCTTAATGACCCCTGGACTCACCCATCTGTGTACCCATGAAATTGATAGGGATGACAGTATATGAAGAATAAGATCTACAGGCAGTCTGATATAGTGACAAGGAGGAAGTATCTAACATACTAGAACTGAGGGTGATTGAGCACTCCGACAGTCCTTGGTCCATCCCAGTGGCGCTGGTACCCAAGGCTGCCACACCAGAACTCCTGTTCTGTGTGGACTATAGTAGGCTCAACTCAGTCACAATGACTGATGCACACCCCATCTCCAGAGCTTATGAGCTCATAGATAGGTTGAGAGCTGCCAAGTTCCTGAGTAAATTTGATTTGATATCTGGGTAACCCAATTTCAGACAACAGAAAAATATTAATCTTATAGGTGGAAAGAAAATTCAGGGTGATAAGAAAATATTAAAACATGTGAAAACCTAAAGAATAAAAACGAAAAGCATAGACTACAGGATGCAACTCTTGCACTATTTCTTACCACCCAACCTATCCAAGTCCGCATCAAAAAACTTCAAACACAACCTCTTGAGAAGATACCCTGAGACACTGATTTCCGATCCGTAATTCAACCTGAATAAGGGCACCATTGTCAATGACTTAATATTTTACACCAGGAAAACTGCACTGCACTATGGTAAACAACCATATTAAATTTACTGAACATTACTGAAACCAGAAACATTCCGTATGGCACCAAAATTATGACCGCTCCCTCACAATACCTAAGAGCTGACCTCAACATCACAATCTATAAAAATGCCACTATTCGGATCCAAGCCCCTCAAAAGGATCTAAAAAATGTGATGTCCATTTCCCACCCTAATAGGCCAGATGCTTGCTTCCCACCCTTTAACGCATCCTAAAGCATGTTGGAGCAGTGGTCAGTACAGCCTAAAGTTAACTCCGGAGGGTAGGGGCCTCCTGCCCACATCTACCAAAGCACAAGCTACTCCTTCTCACCCCCTTCGCATATTTTCACCCTCTCCCAAAGAATGGTTTGACATTAATCTCCCCACTGTGTTGTCCCTTCAACACAGGACTCAAAGCAGCTTCTCCCCTATAGCCAATAGATTACCAATTACCTCACCACCTCAATCTTCCAATAATTCCATTAGAGTACCATATACCTCACTACCTCAACCCCTCAACAAGGCAACACCTATAAATACACCATCCGCTCATCGTCTCCATCCCACATCCCTAGCGGAAAACGCTTGGACCATCCAGAATTTGCAGCCCCCCCTGAAGCCCCCTACCTCCCTGCATAGCACAATAGGCCCTTGGCTCACCTCTCCACACAGAAATGCAGCCACTTGGAAACCGAACTCCAATTCTCTCTCGGGGATCCCCGACAATGCCAAGCCCTAACTCCTTTGTCCTTTCGCCACTAGTACATCCCTCACTAACAGATCTTGAGGCTCTGAACCGCCGAACAGCCAGCCTAGCTCAGAGCATACAAAACGCGACTCTTGAATTGAGGAACCTCCTACTCTTTACTGAACACTCCTTCGCTAAATTCAAGCATAGTCATAATTCAGTACTCTGCCCGCATACTAAGCCTTACCTTCAACCACTGTCGCTGGTTAATAGACAATGCCGCTCTCGCAATCAACTTAACTATCTCTCAGAAGATTAAACCCAAGCTCTTCTTCTATCCTATGAGGAGACACCTGCCACCTCTATTCCCCTTACTAAGGAAGGTGAATACAAGATCAATATGTTCTCAATCAACACAAACAGATCAATCCTTTTTCCCGTTTCCTGTTTCCCTGTGGCCACGCCCATGCATGCAACGCTGGACCCTCGCTAGGAGCCTCGATGCGAACCCGCGGGTGAATTTGGAAGGGTTCTGAACGGAGTTCATCTGCTGTTCACTGGGGGCTTGACGCCTGCTCGCTCCCGTTCGGCTCGGCTGATGAGACTCTTGGATTCTAGGACCAGCGGCGAACTGTCGTGACTGTTGGGACGTCGGGATGGTGTATTTTTGCGAGGTAAGGCGCGCTGGGCTGGGCTGGACTGGGCTCGGCTCTACCAGCTCGCACTCGCACCACTTCCTCCCTCTATGCCTGTTCCGCCTGCCGCTGCTATACCAAGCTCTCCGCCTCTCAGCTGGCTGCTGGCTCCACTCGCATTGCTTTAAAAAAAAAAAAAAAGCGGGACGAAAACGAACTTGACTCTGACTCTGACTCTTTGACACTTGCATTGCTTAAAAAAAAAAAGAAACCGAGCGGGACGAAACGAACTCGACTCTGACTCTCTGACTCACAGAACTTGCTATCCTTTACGCTTGAGAGTCCTGGCATTGGCGCAGCAGGGTCCGAGGAGTAGCTGCGCCAAGCAAGATCATTGGCAGAACTAAAGTGAGACCATTCGGCAGAACTTTTTTGGCTGCTCCTTCATAACTTTTTCTCTCAGTAATTGTGCGGGGAGTCCGTCATGGATTGCCCTTCCGGTACTTGCTCCCTTGTACAGACCCCTGAAGCAGCATCAGACTTATCACTACTGGAGGAACTACATAAATTATGCAAATCCTCCTATGCCCCTCTGGAATCAGGATGTGTGCAAATTAGTGCCCCTATTTGCACTATAGCAACCATTAGTCCCCAGCCCTGTGGTCTACTTCATCTAACAGAAAGCCCCCAGGGTACTCCCCTTCTTGTAGGCCCAAAGATAAATCTCAAATCAATAGAGTCACCACAGGTCTCCTCTACCAAAAGGAAGAGAGTTGGGGATAAACAAATGGGGAGCCAGGCAAAACAACAAAAACTAAACTCAAACCCCCCACTGCCCAACACTCCTAGTACTGAGCTCCTACCCTAGAGCAGGGCCGACCAAAACATCTACAACACATAAAAGGTTAGCGGCAAACAGTGAGAACATCCTGTTTAAAACCAATCTCCTACATCTGGCCCCGGAGGCCGCTCCCTTTGTGTGCATCCTCGCGGAGTACCAGAACTCACTAAGGGGAACAACGAAAGACAACAGGACCTAAGAAATAAGGTCATGTTTTGGTTAACTAAGAACAGACCTCTGCCATCCAACATCGATGGTACCATACTAAGTGTTAGAAGGGTGGGCTGGTTAGGACCTCTACCAAAAAACATTGCAGGTGATTTGGTTCTTGTAAAATTCAGGAGCAAATATGTTGTCCCATACTTCCAATCATGGCAGCCTCAAATAGGAGATGGTCCTATATCCATCTGGAGCATTAGTGATTTCTACCCCAGAACATTATATGTCTCGCCCTCGTGTCAAAAAGCACAGAGCAATTATCTGATGGGCTGAAGTGGTTTTGTTGCGAGTGGCCACTTCACCCCCATCCTTAATCTACTTGACCCGCTCCTCGGTCTAACTCTGAAGGATTAAAATGTATGGACAGAGACATTATTTCAAAAAAGCAATGAATTAAATTCTATCTCTGTAGTAATAATTGTTTTTTAACACTTTGTTTTTCTCACAGTCTGTGACTATGGTTTTATCCTTTTTTTGTTAATGTAATTTTACGTGTCATGCTTTTATGGTTATACTTCTAACCGAATAAAGTATTTTGATGATGATGAACACAAACAGATCCTCTAACTGCAGAAACAGAGGGGTAATCAGCAGTAATATAAAAGGAATACCCTTATCCGCCCCTACTCATGACTCAACCCCGGGGAACTCTGCGTCTCCGCTCTCTGGTCTCCTTCTTAACTGACGATCAGCAGTGAAGCATGCCTCCGACATTGCCAAACTCCTCCTGAGTCAAGAAATTGACAGGGCAATCTTAACCAAATCTTGGCTCAATGAAGCGTCTTCACCCTGCATGGATCTACTGGTACCTCCAAACTATAACATTATAAGACTTGACAGACAAATAAAAAGATGGGGAGGTATCTCTTGCATCCATCTCTCCGACCTCTCCGTTACCCAGTTCCTCTCCGACCCTCTTGAATACCTCGCACTCTCGATAATTAACAACTCAAACCAATTATGCCAACTGCACACTTTCTACCAACCCCCAGGTAAAAATGACCCAATCATTGACCACCTCATGGAAATCATTGTAGGAAATGCCTCCCCACACTCGAATTATATATTCCTAGGAGACTTTAACCTTGATTGGAATGACCTCAATGACGTTCAGGTCAACATCTTCAAAGACTTCCTGGATGACCAATCACCTACTCAAGCCTGCACTCTACCTGCACACTCAAAAGGCGCCACGCTGGACTGGATCATCTCAGAGGATACGGCGATCAGGCTAACTTTAGTTGCTCCTTGCGACTGGTCAGACCACCATGCTATTTCCTTCCAAATTCTGGGCATACCTAAGAAAAGATCAGTGCAACCAGTGAAACCGAAACTTTGGCTCTGGGACACTAAAAGCCTAGACTCCAAGAAGCTGGCAGCAAGATGCGAGATGGATCTCTCCCCTCGCCCCAAACTATCAACGGTCAGTGAACTTACAGACCACTACAACTCAACAATGTCGGATATATTTGACTCACTAGCCCCGTTAAAACTAAAAAGAACTTGAGCCAAAGACAAAAATCCCTGGTTCAATTGGTCCCTAAACACCGAAAGGAGAAATCTTCACCTAATAGAAAGGAATTGGAGACACCACCCCTCCTCCCCCCAGCTAAAACTTCTTAAAAAGACCAGAAATGCGTACAATAAGAGCATTCACAATTCAAAAAAATAGTTATGCAGAGTAGAACTTGAAAACAGACCTCACAAGCTCTTTCAATTGGTAAAACAACAATTAAGTAAACTGGCTAAAACTTCTAAAGAAACAAACAACTCCCTAGTAAGTTCTGATGTGTTCTCCTCCTTCTTGTCGGCTAAAATCCACTCCCTGGTTAATAAATGGTATTCCGCCGCTATCGTCCTCTCACAGCTCGCGGTGACACTTCCAAATGACACTACACACTCCCCACAGAAGATACCCAAAAACCAAGCCCACTGGATCACCTTCAACTTATATGACAAGCATAGCATATCAAAAATTCTATCATCCATCAAACGGAACAACCACTTCAATGACCCGCTTCCATCCAACTGCTTATCTGCTTCTGGACTGCAATACTCAATGCTTCCCTAATGCAAGGGTCTATACCAGACTTGTTAAAAACTGGACAAGTCATCCCTATTCTAAAAAAACCCCTTGCTAAACCCCCCACAATTTCAGACCAATATCAAACATTCTTCTACTTGCAAAACTACTTGAGAAATGTGTGCAACAACTTAGCCTACAGATCGCCACTTTCAACTTGCTAGATGAGTGGCAATCTGGTTTCAGACCAGATCACAGTACTGAAACTACTATTCTCCACATAGTAGATGATGTCCTCCAAGCCCTAGACCAAGACAAAACATGTCTCTTAATTCTGTTGGATCTTTCATCGGCGTTCGACACTGTTAACCATGAAAAGCTACTAAAACATCTGGAATTCAGGATGGGTCTAGAGGGAACCTTTCTTGAGTGGTTCAAATCCTTCTTACAGAGATTCTTAGTTAATCACAATCTATCCTCCCCTTCCCCGATTATGAATGGCGTCCCCCAAGGGTCAACTCTCTCCCCAACTCTCTTTAACCTCTGTCTCAAACCAGTGGCTGAAATTCTTCATATCGCCAACATCTCTTTTCAAATGTACGCAGACTATACTCAGATCTACATCAAAATCTCTTCTCTAGAGGAGGTCAAAATAATGAATGATGCTCTGAAACAGACTGTTCGCTGGCTTGCTAGCAACCAGTTCAAACATAATGCGCAAAAAAACAAATTCTTATTAATGTACCCTCCGAAAAACTCCCCTGACAAACTTGAATGGACAAACTCGATCACCGTGCTGAGCTGCACCCCGACCATGGTGGACTCAGCCAAATCACACTGGACAAAAACCTAAACATGCAAGCCCACATAAACACACTGGCCAAAAATGCCAGGTTTCACCTGAGGTACATGAGAAATCTCAAACCTTTCCTAGACACTTCGGACCTAAAAAATGGCTGTTCAGGCTTTAGTTATCACTAGGATCGAATACGGATGTTCAACCTTATCTGGCCTACCAATGATCTCAACAGCTCAAACGCCTGTCTTAATGCAGCTGCAAGACTCCTAACTGGCTCCAAAAAATTCGATCGCATTTCACCGCACCTAAAGGCGCTGAATTGGCTGCCTTATGAAGCTACAATCCAGATCCAACTGGCCTGTGTCACTCCAAGTACACCCCAAGTCTCCTGCGTACCTTGCTCAGAAATTCGTGGTTTCCGGAGGAGGCAGGCACTAAAGGAAGCAAAGACTTTCCCAATGGGCAAATTCCTACCCTAATCTCTCTCAGTGCTTCTGCAGTTTCAGCAGTCCAGCGATCTGCTTTATCTCGTACTTGAACTCTTTTGGGATTGTCGACTCTGCTCTCATATTTGCAAACCACGTGACTCCTTACTCAGTGACGTTGCGTACCACTGCATTCTTTTCCACCTCTCTGTCACTTTAAGGGCAAAAACTGTTGCCTGCAGTCTCCCTCTGCTCTTGCTATCGTCCTCCTGCTATCTCCCCAACTGTTCTCCTGTTCGCCTCCCCTATTCCATGTGTATAGCCTGCTTCTCCCTGCACTATTTTCTCTTGTTTGCATGCTCCATTTTGCATCTAACTTTTTTTTGCTAATTCTTGTAATTACTTGCTACTGCTGTAAAGTGCTCTGATACCCTTACAGATCATGTTCACGCTATACAAAACACTAAATAAAATAAAATAAAATAGACAAAGTAATGTCTTGGTCCACTAGCCCAGAACTGAAGGGCACTTCTTTATAGATGGGCTTGTACATAATAACAGATAAAATGCCAACATTCACAGTGCAAGAGGAAAGTTGGCTGACCCATTGTCCTATGCTGCATCTGTAAAATGACACAGGTGTAAAGTAATCACTTTTGCAAATCCTAGCAATACAACCATTGCGTCCAGGGTTATGTTATTTTAGTCAAATTGATATAGTGCTCGTACACGTAGATTTCATGGCATCAGGATGCCGCTCATAACAGGAGATAGTAAAATGTAGCTAACTAAAAAGAATACTTTCTGACTGGTGGAAGAACAACTAATACATACTTTCAAAACAGGCATGTTTTCAGAGACTGTCCAAACTGCTCTAAGAAGCCAATAGCTGTCATATTATTTGAAATGGTGTTTCAGTGATTTTTCTTAGTGATCCATTTTTTTGCATCTAATGAAAGGATCAAACAACTGTGAATACCCACTCTTGTTTTACAGAAATCAGGGATGACGAATAGGTTAGCTGATGTAGAGCAAAGCGTTCTGGTTCGACAATATGGCGAATCCTCGTCTAGATAGTTCAGTATTACATATAGTGCCCTATGGTCAATTCACAACATATTGCACACCATGCACTCTCTCATAGTAAAACAATGTAGACATTTTAATAAAGGGCTGAATAATGAGGCGCCAACAACTAGACAAGTTACTTGATTCTGGAGTGCTGAGAGGTAATGCAGTGCTTAGTCCAGCTATTCCTAATTTAGAGACCTTTATATGGCCCAGCCATGAACCATTAATAACTGAAATAGCCCATATTTGGCCATTCTTGCTGAAGAATGGTAGAAGTTTCCTCAAATTTCTCATCTTCGATATTGACCAGAGGATTTTCCCAGCAGATGGATGAACTTTCAATTTTTCAACATCAGTGTTTAAGCTGGGTCAGATTTCATAAAATAATTAGGAATCTTTCTTAAAGGTGAACATATGAACTTAACTCAGAATTAGTACTGAACTAGGCTATGAAAGAGCACCTGGCTTAAAATTATGCTATGCATTCTGAAATGCATTTATAGTAAAGGAGTGAGTGAAGGAAGTCTACACAACAAGGACGTAATGCTTAGGCATACCGAAGAGAATGGCTCACGTTCAATATCATGTTTCAAATATGTTATTTTCTCAATTATGAATCCAGGGAATAATATAGATGCTAACAATCAATACTAATAGTAAAATACTGACATTGTCTGACCACTCTTTCATTGTCCAAATAAGGAGTTTTTTGGGATATCAGTAAATGCAATCGAGTTGGAATAAAATGACTGGTCTCTGGTCATCAATATTACTTTGTTATTTACTTACAGCTTTGAATTCTAACTTATAATAGTAAATGTAAGAGTTGCACCAATACCGCTTAGTCCTGCACGGAGTTTTAGCTTAACTAGTTTACTCATTAAACCATGACTTATTCCATTATTAATGGGTTACTTCTTGTGCATTGGTGTGCATTCATCACAGCTAAGGTTATCCAATTAGAGCATGCTAAATATTATACAACAATTGAAAATAGATATTATCTAATGCATCTTTGATCTACATATACTTACTTCATTTATGCATCAATATACCTTCCATGTACTTGTATCAATATATTTATTACTCCCCCCCACAAAATGCATATTCAATATACTGCCCTATTCCTCACCCTATACCTCTATCAATATCTTTAATCCACATATATTTACCTCATTTATGCATCCATATACTTTCCATGTACTTATTGATCCCTGTATTTATTACTTTCATCTAATTCAGCATATCCAATGCACTACCCTATTTCTCACCCCATACCTCTATCAATATACCTGGTTCGTACTCCTGAGGCAAAACAGCCGGGAGCTTGATTTTAAAAGTGTATTTTGTGTATTTCCTGTGTTTTATGAAGCCTACCTGATTGCTGCTTGCACTTTGCACTTTACCCCCCGAGGGCGCCGTGTAGCGGGTCCAGCGCTCACGTGTCACCCTCCACGCCGCTTCCTTGGCGCCTGGCCACGCCCACCCGGAGGCCACGCCCCCTACCCGCCCTACTTAAAGCGCTGACACACAAGCGCTCAGTTGGTTCGTACTCCTGAGGCAAAACAGCCGGGAGCTTGATTTTAAAAGTGTATTTTGTGTATTTCCTGTGTTTTATGAAGCCTACCTGATTGCTGCTTGCACTTTGCACTTTACCCCCCGAGGGCGCCGTGTAGCGGATCCAGCGCTCACGTGTCACCCTCCACGCCGCTTCCTTGGCGCCTGGCCACGCCCACCCGGAGGCCACGCCCCCTACCCGCCCTACTTAAAGCGCTGACACACAAGCGCTCAGTTGGTTCGTACTCCTGAGGCAAAACAGCCGGGAGCTTGATTTTAAAAGTGTATTTTGTGTATTTCCTGTGTTTTATGAAGCCTACCTGATTGCTGCTTGCACTTTGCACTTTACCCCCCGAGGGCGCCGTGTAGCGGATCCAGCGCTCACGTGTCACCCTCCACGCCGCTTCCTTGGCGCCTGGCCACGCCCACCCGGAGGCCACGCCCCCTACCCGCCCTACTTAAAGCGCTGACACACAAGCGCTCAGTTGGTTCGTACTCCTGAGGCAAAACAGCCGGGAGCTTGATTTTAAAAGTGTATTTTGTGTATTTCCTGTGTTTTATGAAGCCTACCTGATTGCTGCTTGCACTTTGCACTTTACCCCCCGAGGGCGCCGTGTAGCGGGTCCAGCGCTCACGTGTCACCCTCCACGCCGCTTCCTTGGCGCCTGGCCACGCCCACCCGGAGGCCACGCCCCCTACCCGCCCTACTTAAAGCGCTGACACACAAGCGCTCAGTTGGTTCGTACTCCTGAGGCAAAACAGCCGGGAGCTTGATTTTAAAAGTGTATTTTGTGTATTTCCTGTGTTTTATGAAGCCTACCTGATTGCTGCTTGCACTTTGCACTTTACCCCCCGAGGGCGCCGTGTAGCGGATCCAGCGCTCACGTGTCACCCTCCACGCCGCTTCCTTGGCGCCTGGCCACGCCCACCCGGAGGCCACGCCCCCTACCCGCCCTACTTAAAGCGCTGACACACAAGCGCTCAGTTGGTTCGTACTCCTGAGGCAAAACAGCCGGGAGCTTGATTTTAAAAGTGTATTTTGTGTATTTCCTGTGTTTTATGAAGCCTACCTGATTGCTGCTTGCACTTTGCACTTTACCCCCCGAGGGCGCCGTGTAGCGGATCCAGCGCTCACGTGTCACCCTCCACGCCGCTTCCTTGGCGCCTGGCCACGCCCACCCGGAGGCCACGCCCCCTACCCGCCCTACTTAAAGCGCTGACACACAAGCGCTCAGTTGGTTCGTACTCCTGAGGCAAAACAGCCGGGAGCTTGATTTTAAAAGTGTATTTTGTGTATTTCCTGTGTTTTATGAAGCCTACCTGATTGCTGCTTGCACTTTGCACTTTACCCCCCGAGGGCGCCGTGTAGCGGATCCAGCGCTCACGTGTCACCCTCCACGCCGCTTCCTTGGCGCCTGGCCACGCCCACCCGGAGGCCACGCCCCCTACCCGCCCTACTTAAAGCGCTGACACACAAGCGCTCAGTTGGTTCGTACTCCTGAGGCAAAACAGCCGGGAGCTTGATTTTAAAAGTGTATTTTGTGTATTTCCTGTGTTTTATGAAGCCTACCTGATTGCTGCTTGCACTTTGCACTTTACCCCCCGAGGGCGCCGTGTAGCGGATCCAGCGCTCACGTGTCACCCTCCACGCCGCTTCCTTGGCGCCTGGCCACGCCCACCCGGAGGCCACGCCCCCTACCCGCCCTAGAGATCCCCTATTTTAATGTGCAACCCCAGAACGCGCAGCGGACGTGCGCAGCGGGCGCGCCGTTTGCGCGCCGAAGGCGCGCCTAAGGCAAGCCCGTCTGCGCCCGTCCGCGGCCGGACGGGGCTAGGGGCACGTCCCCATGCCAATTTTATGTGCTACTCCTCTGAGGAGCTGACCTCTCTCCAGGGCCACTGGCCACTCTCTGAATCCATCGGAAAGCACATTGCATCGTTAAAACTCACTCCCTCTTCTACCTCTATACCGCTGCCGCCATTGCCGGCCCCACCGCTGCTTTGCCCCTCCGTACCTGACCCCCCTCCCTCTACTCCTCCGCTATCTGTCATCTTACTCAATACCAGATCTGCGGTCAAACACCACCATGAGCTATCCGTCCTCCTCGACTCTGAGAAACCGGATCTATTGCTCTTGACCGAGACCTGGTTTTGTGACTCGTCCCTCCCCGTTCTCCTGGCCACCCTTCCCCCTACCTATGTTGCCCTACGCACTGACCGCCCGGCGGGCAGGACAGGCGGTGGTGTGGCATTGATTGCCCGGGCGGACTTTAATTTTCAGATCCTTCCATCTTCCCCTATTTCCTCCTCTGAATTCCTTGTTGCCCGATCCCTTTATTTCTCTCCCCCCATCACTTGCCTCTTGATGTATCGCCCACCCCAGCCCTCGCCCCTATTCCTACCTGCGTTCCAGGACCTACTGGCCACCCTGGTGGTCAACTACGCTTCGATCCTGGTCCTCGGTGATTTTAATTACTGGCCTTCCGACCCTTCCGAGTGCGCCACTTCGAAGGAATTCACAGATTCTCTGCTCTCCCTGAACTTGGTGCCGCATATTTCGGTTCCCACCCATTCTCACGGTCACATTCTCGACCAGGTATGGTCCCTCAACCTCCCAATTTCCCCGGTGACTGTTTCTCCCTGCCCCTGGTCGGATCATGACCTCATTTCCTTTTTCATCTTAATTGAACCAGCGCCGAAAATCCCACGCCCCAAAAACACATGGGCCAGAAATTGGAATAGAGTTGACCTCCCTGCTTTGACCTCCCTGCTCCGGAATTCCCCTCCAACCCTTGCTGGCCTCTCGTCAAACTCTCAAGCCGAGGCAATTAATGCCTGGCTAGCCAGAGGCTGTGACTCTGAAGCCCCCTTGCGCCGTATTTCCATCCGTCGACCCAAGGATTCTAATAGATGGTTTGATGGCAACTTAAAAGAACTTAAATTGACCGTTCGTCAAGCAGAGAGACACTGGAGGAAGGACTATTGTCCTTCATTAAAAACCCTCTACCTCTCTGCACTTGCCAAATATAAAACGGCAATCCTTGATGCCAAAACCGCCTATTTTTCCACCAAAATCACGTCAGCCGAAAACAAGCCCAGGGAGATCTTCAACATTGTGAATGATCTAGCCTTCTCTGACAGAGCCTCACCCCAAATTCCTCCATCCCAGTCTTTATGTACCCAACTTAACTCATATTTCCTAGACAAGATTATTACCATCAAGGCTAACATCCCTCCCCCTTCATCTGCCTTCGTCGATCTTCCCCCTCAGACCGTCCCAAGTTGTCTTACCTCTATTCCCCCCCTTACCCAGGAAGTGTTCTTGGAGATTCTACCTAAGGTTAAATCGGGCTCCCCTGCAGATGTCTGCCCTGCACGCATTCTGCAGCAAATTTACTCCTGCTGCCCTGAACCCCCTGTCACTGTCCTGAACAACTCTCTGGCCCAGGGAGTCGTGACACCCGCACTCAAAGCTGCCACCATAGTGCCCATACTGAAAAAGCCTGGCGCGGACCCAACCATCTCAGCCAATTATCGCCCCATCTCCCTACTGCCCTATTTAGCCAAGGTACTAGAGCGCCACGTCACCGCGGTACTCAGTGCCCACGTAGAGGCAAATGGGGGGCTGGCTTCCCGCCAGGCTGGCTTTCGTCCCAGGCACTCGACCGAATCAGTCGTGGTATCGGTCCTAGATGAACTCAGGAAGGGAATGGATCACAACCAACACCAGGCGCTGGTGCTCCTGGACCTCTCCGCCGCTTTTGACACGGTTGACCATAACATCCTCTTGTCCCGTGTCAAGGCGGCCGGAATCCAGGGAACAGCCCTGGTTTGGCTTTCCTCCTTTCTGAGGGACCGTACCCAGGCGGTTCGGCTGGGAGCCTTCACGACCACCCCACTCCCCGTCACTTGTGGTGTCCCCCAAGGTTCTTCCCTTTCCCCCTTACTTTTCAACCTTTACATCTCCCCTCTTATTTTCGCTCTTCAGCAGCTGGAGGTCACTGTATTTAATTATGCAGATGACCTCCAGCTCATCTTCGACCTGTCTTCTTCCTCTCTCTCTGTTTCTAATTTTCAGTCCATTATGATTTTCATCAGGGATTGGATGAACCACAACCACCTCAAATTGAACCCGGAGAAGACCGAGCTGGTTCTCACTGGTGGTTCATCCAGTCCCTGGAACCCCCACTTTTGGCCCCCCTCTCTTGGTCCCGCCCCTACCCCTTCAGCCACAGTAAAAACACTGGGAGTGAAAATGAACAGTCACCTCACTCTTCACTCCCAAATCAGTTCCGTAGTTTCCTCTTGCTTCCTCACCCTTCGGACAATCCGTATTGTTTCCCGTTTTTTCTCCCCCCAGGCTCTCAAACTGATCATGGCCGCATTGGTAATCTCACGGCTGGATTACGCCAATGCCCTTTATAATGGCATTCCGGCATACAGCTTACGGAGGCTCCAGGTGGTGCAGAACCACGCGGCCCGGCTTATCTACGGTCTCCCACGTTACCATCACTCCTCCCCCCTTCTCAGGGAGCTCCACTGGCTGCCTATCAGGGAGCGCTCCCTCTTTAAGACCGCCTGTATGACCTTCCAGGCCCGGCAAGGTACTGCCCCGGCCTTCATCGCTTCGCTGATTAGCGACTATGTTCCCTCCAGAGAGCTCCGGTCCTCCTCCAAAGCTTTCCTCCAAACCCCCCGTTTTAAGCGGAAAAAGTGGGGTGGTGCCAATTTTTCCACCCTGGCCCCTGCTTTGTGGAACTCTCTGCCTGATCACCTACGTTTTGCCACCCACTATGTCTCTTTTCGAAAGGATCTCAAAACGTTCCTGTTTAGACAGGCCTTCCTTTTATAAACTTGCTTACCCCTGCAATCCTCAGTGAACCGGACCTTGTTAGCGCCAAGAAACCGCTCGGTGGACGTTGCGCTCTACAAATGTTTTAAATTAGAAATTAGAATATATCCTCTACATCAACTCTCTCATTCATCCCAAACCCGATAACACTACTATAATCCCCAAAATAGCCCTTTCTAGACTCTTCCCCACTCTAAGCCTCCTCGTACCATCTAATACCTCTTTTACTATACCGATCCCCCAAAACAAGCCTTTCTAAACTCTTCCCACTGGCTCTTCCCCTCCACATCCCTTTTTACTCATCCCAAGCCTTCTACTACTGCTATGACCTCCCAAAAAAAAGTCTAAATCCTTCACTCTTCTATCCCTCCACTATCCTTTCCAATTAAAATAACAGACTAACATGTCCACTTCTTAAATTTCATATTTCAACATACTAATTCATCACTAGTCCTTTATGGGTTCCAGAGTAGCGATCTACTCGCCAAAAAAGGCGCTTCAACCCCTCATCATGGGTAGCAAGCACTATATAAATGGAAACCTTTTTTCCCCTCTTCTATCCCTCTGATACCCTTCTCTATCCAAATAACTGAATAACAAATTCACCACTCAAATTACTTTCATATTTCACTATACTAATTTACCACTAATCCTTTATGGGTTCTGGAGTAGCATGCTACTAGCCAAAAAAGCGCTTCAACACCCCATCAAGGGTAACAAGTGCTATATAAACCAAACTTCTTTTCCTCTTCTATCCCTACGCTATCCTTATCACTCCAAATAACTGACTAATATCCACCACTCAAATTACTTTCATATTTCACTACACTAACTTACCACTAATCCTTTATGGGTTCCGGAGTAGCGTGCTCCATGCCAAAAAAAACACTTCAACACCCCATCAGGGGTAACAAGTGCTATATAAATGCAAACCGTTTTCCATCTTCTATCCCTCCGCTATCTTTCTCAATCCAAATAACTGACTTAATATCTACCACTCAAATTACTTTCCTATTTCACTATACTAATCCACCACTAATCCTTTATGGGTTCCGGAGTAGCGTACTGCTCGCCAAACAAGTGCTTTAACACCCCATCAGGGGCAACAAGCGGTATATAAATGCAAACCTTTTTCCCTCTTCTATCCCTCCACTATTCTTCTCCATTCAAATAACTGTCTAACCTATCAACCACTCAAATCACTTTCACATTTCACTATACTAATTCAACACTAATCCTTTATGGGTTACGGAGTAGCATGCTACTCGCTGAAAAGGCGATTTGACCCCTTGTCAGGGGTAGCAAGCGCTATATAAATGCAATTACAAAACAATACAATACAATCTGCAATGCAAGTGAATAGTGTAATGAAATTGAGTTCTAGCCCAATTTCGGCTATGGGTTATTTCCCCTTATTAACTTATATGGATTGGAGTAGGATACAAAATCTAATGAGAAAATGGTTCAAGCAGGTTGTAAGTTCAGTTTACAGGTCTCCTCTGACAGAGGCCATTGTTAACAAGCAATACAGTGTTGTATTCCCTTTACAATAAGAGAGCCTACAACACTTTGACCAAAGTTTAACAAAGTGAGCAATTCAACAAATTCTTGCGACTTGATATAAGGTGAAACATTAGCTCCGAAAACAAAATCATCAGGGCAGTAGCTGAAATGTAGTTTAAGTAGGTTTATTGAGTAGTTAAGATCATGTAGAGGAACCCCACAAGGAGCAGCCTGCCTGCTGCTCAGCCCACACTCCAACTGTCAAACTTCACTCAACAGGCACCTAAACATTCCATTCATCATCACCACACCAACATTCCAAGCAGTACATTCACACTGCCTGTGCAGCTAAGGAGAAACCAACAGGATAAATACATATACAGGATACTACATATCCTCTTCCTTTATATAGCACAAAAATGAAACTTCAAAATGTAATAAGGTATTGACAAGAAGAGCCATAAAAAGATAAATTATGCTAAGGTGCACAGATGCAAGAAAAAAAATATAAAGAAGATGCACAGGAAAATATACACAAGAAAATTAAGTAGATAAATATACAAGATAAAAATGAAGATGCATCGATAAATATACAGGAGAAAATTGAGAAACACGGAGGAGATGCATAAATAAATAAACATTGATAAGTTGAATATACAAGATAATGTATCGCACATACTCCCCCTCAATGAAATATGACTATCACCAACCACACCCACTGGCCAGACAGGCATGAGAGGAGGCACAACACAGAACGGCATGAACTAGCCGTATGAAACGATTGACACATATGTATTACTTAAAAGTAATTGGTGTAGTTCACCGATCCAAATGTCCTCAATAAGAAGGGCAAGTGGAGTACCCTGTAACAACAGGTGACACACACACCCAAACAACATCCATAGTGCAAGGAAAAGTAGGGAAAAGTGTGAAAATGGATGACTTCCACCCATATACCACTCCTCACCTCACAGCAAACAAAATGTGCAGCACTGGGTGACATACACACAGTGCAAAAATCCCTCATGTAAGGGTATGAAACGTGATCTGTTGAAATGGGACTAGTACCCATTTAGACACCCCTCATGTAAGGGTCTGTAGTGTAAATTGTAGAAAAGGGACTTCCTCCCAATTCCTTCCCTCATGTAAGGGTCATGTAAGGGTGTGTAATGACTAACATAGAAATGGGTGACTACCATCCACTTAGAAATCCCCCATGTAAGAGGACATGTAGAAACAATATTGAAATGAATGAATATCACCTATATAGTAAAAAAACTACCCACATAATGTAACCTTTGAAAATCTCGAACAACAGAATTGTACAATGAGTGGTGACTACTTGAACCTCGTACTCCAGACAAAAAAATACATACCAAAAAGTGGTAAACTCTGTATCACTCATATCAGAACGAAATTCCTAAACTCAAAAATATACTTCACCATTCTTAGAAGCGACACTGATGGACAGGGAACCTGTGCAGCATATGGAATAACAAATACACCATGAATAAGACATCTTGGATGAGCACAGTGAAGGTACCCTAACACAAGATTATCTTTGACAACCCAAGTTTCCCACACATGCACTATATGACCTGGCACAGCATCTCCCCACCAACGATACATGCAACAAGACTCTGGCAGAAATCACCCACAGTGGAGGTATATCTACTGGTACAATTTACGTCAGGAATTGGCAGGACAGCACACTGCCGAGATAATTCTTCAGGCTGTGCAGAAAAGCAAAGTATCAGAGGCAGCACTCCCAGCTGACATAAATGCAGAGCAACAAGAGAGCCAGACATCATAGCAGTAACTGGACCCCAAGCTGAACGATGCATCAAAAATAGCAGGTCTACTGAGTGGGGATAAACACAGTTATAGCAGTTACAGAGAGAGGCTCTTCAACCATAGACTATGTTCCTCCAACTCAAACAGCAAGATTCCTTCCTGTACGTCTGGCAACACTGCAGCCGTGCACAAAACAGAGACCTAGAGACTTTACCTGGTTACCTTTGTAAGTCCAAGTGTTGCTTCAGTGATCAACTTGTTGGACCAGATATACGCTACATCCTTAAGTGACTCAAGAAGTCAGCAGCTCCATAGACTCTTTACATATCAGAGAAGCAGCCTGCAATGCTGTAAAGAGACGAAGATGGCGGCACGTACGTGAGGTGGAGCCGGGTGGCGTGTGTGTGCCAAACGTTGATGCACAGCACATGTACCAGGACAGGAACAACTCATCGTCACTATTTGTTCCATAAGACCTTCTGCCTCAATGGACGCATGCCAAGACGTCACGGTAAATGATGGCATCCACGCGGGCGTGCTTCAGTGAGTAACGCTCAGAAATCACGCGCTGCGGTAACGGTGCAATATAACGTTAAGCACCAAGGCATTGTAAAAAAACAATGTACTCACAGTTTTTCAACATCCAAAGTTATAGAACTATAAGGCCAAAGGTCACTTTAAAGTCCTCCTAAAAACATAGGCTTCTCGATAAACAAACGTGCTGTCATGCTGCTTACACAAAATAGCAGACATACCATTTCCTGCGCAGATCCATTCCTTTCTGCTTCTTAACGAGTTGAGGTTGTGAGACCATCTTCCACTTGTAAACTCCACCGTTTTCTGTAAAAAAATTAAAACAACTCTTCCGGCATTTTCACGATAACGCTGACAAAACCTAGTAGGTGGAAATGCTTAGTAAACTGGAGGTTGTCTTCAAACATATAGAAACGCAGGAATGTATATGTTAGAAGCACGCCCTGGCTGTGGCCGTCCAATGTAGAGGACACTGGTGGGGCTGTAGTGCTGCAGGGCATACTCTCTCTCACAGTACACAGCGTGGGTTCAGATCCCATCCTTATCGCCAAAATGTTTAGGAAGTCCAGTAGCCGAGATGTAGTTTAAGTAGGTTTATTGAGTCTTGGTTACAGGTAATCAAGATCATGTAGACGAGCCCCACCAGAAGCAGCCTGCCTGCTGCTCAGCCCACACTCCAACTGTCACACTTCACTCCACTGGGCAAATTTGAATGTGGTAAAATGACCCATAAGGGTCCGCTGTTTGTTCGTTCATATTACATTACTCAGGTTCAGAGGGATATTGAGTAGGGCCTGCTTTTCTCTCCTTTAGCCCAAGGTGCCACCATTCAAACATTAAATGGTAACATTCAGAGTAATAATAAAAATATCATAAGGTACAAGTAGGTACCCTCACTCTGAAACATGTCAGCAGGTATTCCTTTAAAAGTTTCCTGAAACTGTTAGAGTGGGAGCAGAGTAAAAAGAGGTAGTGAGGTTGTTCCAAGTGTCGGAACACAGAAAGAATTGTGAACCAGCATGAAGAGAGCAATAAGGTATTTATAAAGAGTTCAATGAATGTGAAGTGAGTGAGTGTAAATATCCTAAAGACCATACAGAGATAACAGATTCTGAGCTGCCTAGTAGTCATACGCCACTGAAGCAGTGCCCGTAGGGAGGATTTAAATAAGATAGTTGAGAGAAAAGAAAAGATGAATACAGAAATTTTTATTCGATTAAAGCAGAAAGGGGGAGTTATTTAGGAAGACCAATGTAAAGTGTAGAGCAATAGTTGTTGCGAGAAAAAAAACCATTGAAGAAGTAGTTTGAGAGACAAAAAAGGAATAAAAACTTTGATTTTACAGATGTTAGATGAAAGTGACAATTCTAGAACACATATGAGAGTTGTTTAGAAAAAATTGAAAGAAAAGTAGAAAATGATTCCAAAATTCCTAGCTGAGGGCAAAACCTGAATAGGGAATTGAAGAAAAGAGAACAGGAGAAGCGGTAGTTGTAGCTGAAAAAGCAGGAAAAAAGGAACTTTTCAGTTTTATTGGGGTTGAGTATTAAAAATGGAACAGCATACAATTTTCGAAAGCAGAAGGACAGGCAACAATCTGATTATGAAGATAATTGGAAAGTGAGAAATAGATCTAAGAATTGTCAGCATATAAGTATGAATTAAAGCCTAAAGAGAAATTACACAGAATTTAGAGGACTAGTATAGATGGAAAACAGAAGTGGGCAATGCACAGAGTCCTGGAGCACACCATAGAGCCCAAAATGGGAAGAGGATACCTCCCTTTTCCAGGATACTAAGAAGGAGCGGTCAGTGATAGGAAAAGAGCTGTAAAAAAAAGTTCCAATATTTTAGAGATAAACGAAAGCAGAGAAATAGAGCCAAAGTTAGAAAGGTCATGAGGAGCATGTGTAGGATTTTTAAGCAACAGAAGATCCATAAAATCTCTGAAAGAAGTAACTATACCCTGCTCTCTGGTCAGGTCGCCCCTCACGCTGCACGGCTCCTCCTGTGAGCCTGTGACTCTGCCCCACTGCTGCCACTGCCGGGAGTTCGCCGCTGGTGTGCCCCGCGGCCTGGTGACTGTTTTTTCTCCGCACTGTGCTGCTAATTCGATTTTTGTCTTAGCACTTGTATTGTGACACTGTTATTCTGTTCTTTGGCTTTTTGTTTCTCTTCTGCTTTTAGTCTCTTCTTGTGCCCCTTGCCCTCCGTGCCCCCCCACTCCCTGCTTCCCGCCGAAGCTCCCCTGCGGCCCGCCCCCTTTTTGGGTTTCGCCTGCCGAAAGGCTGCGCTCTGCGCAGCTTTTCAGCGCAGGTGAAATCCTATGTCGACACTAAGCACTTCGGGAACGTCCCCCGGCTCTCATTGGCTAGCTCCATAAATGGAGGCTAGCCATTGGGTGCCGGATCTGTCCGTCAAGGCCGGACCAGATTCGGGGGCGTTCCCGAGATTTTTTCCCAGGGCGGAGTTACGTTTTTTCCCGTTCCCTCCCCTTTCACTGAAAGTGAATTCAGATGCGCTGTCCATTCCCGCCCCCTCCGTGTGCCTTTCCGCCCCCCCTCTCGCTGTCCTGTGCACGTTTCCCGCCCCCTCCCGCCGTCCGTGTCCCCTCCCGCCCCCTCCCGCCGTCCGTGTCCCCTCCCGTCCCCTCCCGCCGTCCGTGTCCCCTCCCGCCCCCTCCCGCCCCCTCCCGCCGTCCGTGTCCTCTCCCTTCAAGAATGCTTCGAAGGGCCGTGTCCCCTCCCGCCCCCTCCCGCCGTCCGTGTCCTCTCCCTTCAAGAATGCTTCGAAGGGCTCAGGTGCCGCCGCGTCAGGCAAGTCAGCAGAGTCCTGTGGGGCAAGGGAGGGGAAACGGGGGTTAGGGTGAAGCACCGTTGGCATGGTGCGTGGGAGAGAAGGCCGGAAGTCCCGCCCCCGCCCGGAGACGCATGGAGCCCCGGAGGAGAAGTGCTGGATGGTGCGGGGCTCCCGTGTGCTGAGGGAGCCCCGGGGGAAGAGACGGCAGGTAAGCGTCAGAAAGCCAAATCTATTGAGTGGTTGTATTTTTCTACGGATCTCATTGCGGTCTACTGCAGCCTGTTGGGAAGTGTTCAGGTATGTGGAAAAGCACCCGTAACAGTGGTGAAGCAGTCCCTAAATATTTGGCGCTGACCTATTGAGATGCACGCACTGTGTCAATATCTGGAATGGGCACAAGCGGTGATGAATCCCTTTATTTATCCCGTTGCACTCCGGGCTACAGGCTGCAGGGTGAGGAGCTCCCGGGATACATCAGAGGCGCTCCGCATCCACCAGGTGTCGAGGGCCGCGCCCAGACCCAGCTGCTGCTCAATTACCCGGGGAGGCAATGTGCTCTTGCGACCACAAGCAGAGCCATTCTTGGGCACCCAGTGACGCTGGGACGACTCAGCCACAAGGGGTCGCTAAGTCGAACTTTCCACTGCAAGTCTGGTTTCAAGAACAGTCACCGGCAAGGAAAGGTAAAAAAGTTAATTTACTGATCCTTGTTTGTATTTCTTGCCCGTGTGCTGTTAGTGGGGGGCATGATGCGTGTCTTAGGTCTGTAGAGAGGGCTGCTGCAGCCCGTTCCCTCACTGATCAAACTGTGCCTTTTTGTTGGTCTTGTGGTTTCACTTCCCCCCGTGCATGGGATCAGTGGTATCCCGTGTCCCTTGTAAACCTGCCTGCTGCTGGGATTGCCTCCTGTCCAGCTGCCGGCTCCCGCATCCACCGCTCTGCCCCCTAAAGCTGCTGGGTGTACCACCCTTCTTCCCCATGGGAGCCTGCCTGCCCTTCGCAGCATCCATCTGTGTCCCTTGTGAAGTCTCCTGCGCCCTCTTAGCCCCCCATTCCTGCTAGTGAATACCCCCTATAAAGGTGCCTGCTGTCCGGGGTACCCCTCTGCCCACCTCACCATACCTGTAGTCACAGCTGTCTACCCACGGAAAACTGTCTGCTCTTGGTAGCAGTCCCTCCTTCTGACCGGTGCAAGTTACCTACACATTTGAGCCCCCCTTCTGCTCTACGTATCTGCCTGATGGACACATGGCTATCTACAACCATTCCGCTGTGCAGCAGCTCAGACACACCCATCCAAGGAATGGATTAGAGGTGGCCCCCGCTTTGGTGCTTTATTCATGGGACCTAGCTGGCACACAACATAAAAGGGGCTTATGAGAGGTGAGGTGACACTCCCACACACCTCAGACTGCGCCCATAAATTACACACCCATGACCCGTCCGACTTTACCCAACCCAATGCCACACGTTACTGTAGTGGAGCACTGCTGTGACACACAAACATTCACAAGCAAATTTCTAGCACTGTGACAGAGGTGGGTCAGCAGCTAGCAAACTAACAGGGAGAAACGAGCTATGGGTCTGTCTAAACTCTACGAGCCTGTGCACAAGCCGAGCCCTGAAAGTATTTGGCAATCGGCATGCACATTATAAAACATCTTGCAAAAATACGAGAACCTTTCTTCACATTAAAAAAACAAGTGTATATGTTTAAATGCATAAGCGTTTCGTCCCTGGACATCTGATCCGAACACTGCATCGACAGGCGTTTGTTAAACGTTTTCATATTTAACCATTCCTGGCACCCTGACAATGCCATCGGTAAATTAAGGGGCGAGTCACTGGTCATGTGTATGTGCTTAAATTCTTAGACAAAGCAGCATTCTAATCTATTAAATCAAACCCAATAATTTTTCGTACAGCCACATCTTACTCTTGCATATTTAAAGGTGTTCTCATATGTAATGATTAAAAAACGAGGTTCCGTAAAATAAAATACTTGCCAAGGATCACACTTTTATAAAGTAGGAAAGCTGAACTTGATCACAGATTTTCTAGTTCCTAAGTGCATAGTTTAATCCATAGAAGAGGTCTCTTTGTCTTACCCTTTTCGTATTGAAAGCTACTGGTTTGCACATACTTCTTGGCGCATTAAGGTAGGCGCTACATGAAAGTTCAGCTTGCTTTAGACTTGAGGGCCGAATTGGACCTTGAACTGAGCCAGATCAGTGCATCAGGCTCGACCTCTCAGTGGCTCACCCACCTGTACTGTGTACTACTATTTATCCGTTTTCAAAACCAACACATAAATACAAATGTTGTCATTAACAATGCCAATAGCTCTAACTTTTCCAAAGGCGAAACCATTGCATTGTAAATGCTTGTTTCCTTCTGTGTCCCTCGATCATTGGCCACCCCGCTCCGGCCTCCTAGCTGCTCCTCCCTCCCACTTTGCCTCTTATGGAAGACGGCGTGTGGAAGCGCATCGCTGGCGCGAAGCCCGTCTGCACCCGTCCGCGCCTGGACCGCACCCAGCGCCAGAACCCCTGGACCCCGCGCCCCCCACAACGCCAGACTGCTCTACAACTCCAGCATCCTCCACGCACTCAACACCGGACGAGACCACCCCTGCTACCAGGCCATCCCGAAGTACACCCAAGGGCCCTTCACCTGCCGGAACTGCACATTCACCATTCATCCAGCCCACCAAACCACCAACCAGAGAACCCAACCACCTCTGCTGCATCCTCCTCAACACCCACTCCGCTCGCAAGCACGCCATCGAACTCTGGGACCTCCTAGACTCTACCGCCCCCGACGTCGCCTTCCTGACGGAGACCTGGTTGAACGCCACCTCAGCACCAGACATCGCCATAACCATCCCTGAGGGCTACAAGATCTCCCGCAGAGACCGCACCAATGGAGTTGGAGGGGGAATCGCCATCATCCACAAGGACACCCTCAGAGTCTCAACCAACACCGACGACACCCTCACCACTGACGAGCACATGCACTTCCACATCCACACCAACCCCAACACGACCCTCAGAGGAACTCTCATCTACAGACCACCCGGACCACGACCACAGTTCAATGACACCATCGCCGACCTCGTCAGCACCCACGCCCTCACCTCCACGGACTACATCCTCCTCGGGGACCTGAACTTCCACCTCAAGAACAACAACGACGCCAACTCCACCGCCCTGATCGACAATCTCGCCAACCTCGGAAACCCCACTGGACCAACCACAGATGCGTCCACTTCACCTTCAGGAAACCTACCACACACCACCGCACCTAACCGCTGCCACGCCGCTGCTGAGGCAAGGTCACCAAGGACCAGCTGACTACCACCCTCGCCCTGAGACCACCCGCCGACCCCATCGACCCCAACACCACCGCCACCAACCTCAAACAGTGGATCAACGACTGCGCCAACACCCTCGCCCCTCTCAAATCGTTATTTATCCGATACTACTATCGAGCATTATCAAACCCATTAGGTCTACCTTGTTTTAGCCTATGATATGTTTGCATGCCATAGCAGAACACTTAAGAGAAAGGTACTGAAATACCTTGACTGTCTGGTCAAATGGTACACTATGCGAAACAAAGGATTTAAGTTAATGTTTTAACCAACGTGTTAGCTGCATAGATCGCGCCTCAGATACGAATCAGGTGATGAATGGCAGTGGATGGCGAGAACACAAATTAAAGCTGTGCCTCTCGAGTAATAGGAAATACAGAACAAGTGTACAAGGATACAACCGGGGAGCCTCATGATTAGCACAAAGTAAAAAACGTACATTCGCCAATGCCAATTTCTGTGAGGGGGTCGGACTAGGGGCCAGATGTAGGTGGCCATTTACCGTCCGGTAACGGGCGATTTTTGCCGTTACCGACCGGTAAATGGGTTATTGGGATGTAGGGGGGCCAATTTTACCGAATCGGTAAATTTACCGAATCGGTATAATACCGAATCGGTATTTTACAGATTCAGTAACTTCTAGATGTAGGTGGGACTCTTCTGAGTCCCAAAGGCCTTTCAGATTCGGTATTTTACCACCCAATCCAATTGGGTGGTAAAATACCGAATCCAGGTGTGCATGCACACCTATGCCATGTGACAGACAGACATGCCTTTAGGGCATGCCTGTGTGCCACATGGCACACATGCCTGTATTTGGGGTGCTAGAGGGTGTCAAAGTGACACCCCCTGCACCCTTGCTGGAATCGGTATTTACCGAATCGGTAAATACCGATTCGGTAATGCCCATTGATTCCTATGGGCTTCAATGCCCATAGGAATCAATGGGCATTACCGAATCGGAATTTACAGAATCGGTAAATACTGAATCTTAACGATTCGGTATTTACCGATTCTGTAATACCTTCACCCTCCCCCCCCCTCTATTTTACTACTTCTTAAATACCGAATCGGTAAAATTCGGTATTTAAGAAGTGGTAAAATGAAATTACCTACATCTAGGCCATAGTCCTTGCAAACTTTTAATGTTCATGTGCAAGGTGCCTAGAAGTCAATTTGCTTCACACTGACTTACACACGGTAGCTGATAAGGTCAAGACTGAAGAGCAATCCATGGATACTCTGCAACAACAAGTTCAAGCCCTCAAAGATCAAATGTCTAAAATGTTGGCAGTGACAAAAAACATTAAAGGTCAGGGCAGAAGACACTGAATCAGGCAGGCAGCAGCAACTTGCGATTGCTGGGTGTCCCGGAGGGAGTGGAGAGAACTGGTCCGGAGAGTGTCCTGGAACAATCGATCCTACAAACACTAAAACGGCCTGTGCTATTGCAATGTTTGTGAAACCAAAAAATGGGTCACTGTTCTATAGGTAGGGGTGCAAAGGAGTCACCCACTCACCAAAAGGAAAAGAGGCGAGAATGAGCATGAGGGTGATCCTAGGTCTAGAACCCACTTTTCACAGGCAAGAACAGGTCTTGTCTCTTGTTGCCCTCACACACCCAAAGAATGCTATGCTACATCATCGGGCATTTGCTCCTCGTCGGTCCGGCCCTGCAATGCCCTACGGGTCCCCCGAAGGGTCACTTTGGCAGAGATCTTTTGAAAACAGCCGTTGG
Organism: Lissotriton helveticus; assembly: GCF_964261635.1. NCBI lineage: Eukaryota > Metazoa > Chordata > Amphibia > Caudata > Salamandridae > Lissotriton > Lissotriton helveticus. Next base: position 100,832,895 of record NC_136058.1, on the reverse strand, counting down.
ATGAGTACGGGTATGTAAGGTGGGTCCTATGTGAAGGGTGAAAGTGTAATTGAAGGATAAAACTGGCTATTTATTTTGACGGTACCCTTATCATACTAAAAACCGAATGTTGTGCGTTACTCCAATAGGCATTAATGTGCCCCGGTAACTAAAAGGTCAACATGTTTTGTGTCTGGATAGTCACAAGGATCCGTGGCGCTTCTTCAGGACCAAAAACAAATAGAGGTGTGAAAGTGCAAGTGAGTGTGAAATACTACAGTTAAATAGTTGAACCGCTCCTGATGTGACCTAGTGTCACGTGGAGGATTACTCCATGGGCTAGGGCGTAGATAGACCCGCACCTTTATGGGAGTTTCCGTTTGAGTGCTGCCTTTCAGCACCTACTCGTCCTGACACCGGCCCGCATGTTCATCAATGAGAGAGCACACAGAGCGCAGGAGACCAGTCTGCCTTCGTCCCCTCACCGCCCCTTCCCACCCAGGGCATTCATAGCCAGGGTTTTCAGTTATAAGGATAGATATCTATCCTCACTGTGGCCCATGAGGCCGGGATTGTCTAATATGGAAACCACAAAATCGCTGTCTATCCTGATCAAACCAGGAAGGATTAGGCATGGAGAAAGACTGTTATCGATGTTAAGCAAAATTTCAGAGCACTGAACCTCCCATATATGTGGTTATATCCAGCTGACCGAGTTGTGGCGCAGGGTCAGACCTGCTTCTATGAGTGTACGGAGAAGGTGTGGTTCTGGCTAGAGCGGTGGTATGGGATCTCCGGTTCAGAAAATGGAACCCATAGGCCACACACATTCCAGCAGAGAGAAGAGGAGTGGTCATTGGCAGGGACCCAGGGTCTTGTTGCAACATTGTGATACAAGACAACCTCTGACGCCATGAGTACTAGTGCAGGGAGTTGGTACGCTGACTGTGGAGGGAGCAGTGGTAACGCTGGGGTTGCTGTCTGGAGAGGAGTCCCCTGATCCTGTGGAGGGGGTTACTGGAGACCTCGATGATGCCAACAGAATAGACTGTACAGCAATGGAACTGTGTGGACTATGCCCCATACTCTACCTTGAGACTGGGAGGGCAGTCGCCTGAACCCCCCCACCCCCCTGGCTTGAGGGAGTAGAACAGGAACTTGAATTGGTTTGTAATGGTATATTCAATTGCTAATGTAATTTGGATGCAGAGCATGTAAAGCACTTGTTAACTCTAGGATTACTTGTTATTAAGGGCATACATACTAGGGACAATTGGAGCAGCCGCGTTGGGCCTTCCTCATGAAGCCTTGACCATTCCAGGTTTAGAGGTGTCTAGGGAGGGACCTTCCTCAGCATATTCTATTTCATAGCATAACAGTTTCACAAGTACGGTGTGTGTTGAGTTTTCTTATATTTCTTTGACCACTGGACATGGAGGGGAAGGGGTGGATGGGCAGGCACATTGTTGAAATGTTTACTAGTGTTTACCTGGGGGGGACGGGATTGAAGGGGGAATGAGGTTGGCAGTTCCAAGTTTTACACAACTGTGACACTATGTATGCCGGCTCACTGTTACAACACTGCAGGAGGCCTGGGTGGGTTGCAAGATTTGAGAGGATGGGGAGTGGGGATTTAAGCATCTATAAATATAGAACTTAGCAATGCTGAAATGTATTTTAACCTCGTGCAGCCATAACTAATTGTAGTCTCTCTTTTGCTCCACTCTTGAACATGAGCATACATGCCATCCACCATTGCCAATCACGAATAGACTATAGTTTATTGTCTATTTCAACACTCTGACTTGATGCTAAAAACGACTGGGAACGGGGCTGCATCACCCGGGAAACCACGAGCAGAGTCAGAACAAGTTGTTCCTACGGAGTGCCGGTAAGCCGTGTAGCAGCGTATTCCTCGATGAAATAGAAACTAACTGTAGAGTGTGCATTCTAGCTTATGCACGTCACGTCAGACGTGACGTGCGGCGGCCATGTTGGTGCGCTGCGCGCGCATCCCGGATTGCGCGCCGGGGAAGCACAGAGAACGGCAGCGCCGGCCGGCGCTCCTCCAATTAACTCGCAAATTAAGATATAAATAAATATACTTACTGGAACACAAACAAGTGGTCCGCCTGTTATTAAACCTGCAACTTTACAGTGGCGACGAGGTCGGGAGGCTCCAGCTGACCACCCACGTGGAAAGAAAAAAAACACGGACCCCCACGTGGACAGCAGCAGGGAAGGCAACCCCACACACTACTACAGCAGGTAGCTGAGCTGCCCCACACAGCCCACATTGCAGAGGGTTCATGGGAAGCCACAGCTGAGCCACCACACGAGCGGAGGAGCGTGGCAGTGCCACAGACAACTGAGAGGCGGCGAAGAGGCTGAAGAGGCTGCAGCACGCCCCACAGGAGACAGCCCACGGTGCAACCCTCACCACCACACCGGGCCCTGGAGGTACAGCGCTGGCTACCAAGGAGGAGGAGGCGGGGACTAGCACTGAGAGTCCCCTGGAAGACACCACCACAGAGGTGAAGGACAGCACCCCAGGGAGCCCCACCAGCAAGGACATCAAATCGACAGCGATCAGGGAGGTGAGGATGAGCACGCCAGCAGGCTATGCGATTGCGCCGGTGCAATTCCTACCGAAACCAGGGGACCCCCTGATGAAGTGGGAGGACTGGAAAGAATATATCGACAATTTCATAGGGGTCTTGGAGGATGAAAATGAAGAGTCGTTCACCCCCCAAAGGAAGAAACGGATCCTATTACTGAACCTGGGCCCGGAGGGTCTCAGGATTTACAAGAGCCTGGTGCCCAAAAAGAGGGACGATGCAGACAAGGATGTATATGCACACGCATTGGAAGACTTGGACGAACGTTATCGCCCCACTATATGCGTATCAGTGGACAGGTTTAACTTCCAGCAGAGACGACAACGGCCGGGAGAGAACATTGAGGAATATGTAGCGGCCTTGAGGAAGCTAGCTGCCCCATGCAAATACGCACTGTGGGAAGACGAATTCATAAAGGACCAGATCGTGATGCATACCACCAGCACAAATGTCCAGGACAAGTTATGGGCAAGCGGCGACACCACACTCAAAGACGTAATGGTCATAGTAAAAAGGGCAGAACTCGCACGGAGATGTGCCGATGCGACAAAGAGAGACATAGCGCCCCCAACGATGGTGAACAGGATTCAAGAGGGAGACCACCGGAAGGACCAGAGAGGCAAAGAACCGATGGCCAGAGGAACCAACAGATGGCAAGGGAAACAAGCAGGCAATGAAGGCAAGAAATCGTGCTACAGGTGCGGCAGTTGGTCCCACGACGCACGTGATCGAAGATGTCCCGCGTTCAGAGCTAAGTGCCTACACTGCGGCATCTTGGGCCACTATGAGAAGGTGTGCAGGAAGAAAAATCCCAAGGGAATGGTGAAAAGCATAGACCAAGGCGAAGAAGACCTAGAGGAGATCGCAGAGGAAGAGGTGATCACAGTCTTATGTATATACGACCAAGTACTAAGCGTAGAAGGGAAGAAATCCACGAAACCCATTCTGGACATGTCGATGGGAGGAATCACCATCACGGTAGTGGCAGACACCGGATCCCCTTTCACCATTATCCAGCGAGCAGTGTGGGAAGAAATGTTCAGACCCAAGTTGGGCCCAGACCTGGAGAAACTAGACATTCGGCCGGTCACTTACAATGGCGACCGCATTCCAATGATGGGGTTCCGGCGCTTGTTGTTTGAATTCAGAGGCCGATCAGCGTGGTGCAAGCTATATATAGCGGAGAAAGGACCCTCCGTCCTAGGATGGCTGGACCAGGGTGACTTGGGGATAAAGCTGGATCCTGGTGGAAAAGAACAAATACTACTTGCAGAACAAGAGGAATGGCCGAACTTGAACAAGTGGAAGGAGAGCTACCCAAAAGTGTTTGGAGGCACGGTGGGACGGATGGAAAAGTTCCAACACAAGATCGTGCTCAAAGAAGGGGCCATACCGGTAGCTCACAAGGTGAGAAACGTGCCGATTGCGGTACGAGAGGCAGTCCAGAAGGAACTTCAGGAGTTGGAAAAGAAGGGGATAATAGAACCGATAACATGTGCGGAATGGTTGGCGCCCCTGGTGGTCGTGATGAAGCCCAATGGAAAGGTCCGGCTCTGCGTGGACCTGAGAGAACTGAATAAAAATATAGTGGTGGAGAAGTTCCCTCTCCCCAGAATTGAAGAAATGTTGGCCAAGACCAGAGGAGTGAGGTGGTACTCCACTATTGACTTGACATCAGCCTATCACCAAATAGCACTCCACCCGGACAGCAAAAGTCTCACCTCTTTCATCACCCCGTTTGGTTGCTACCAGTTTTGTCGCATGCCGTTCGGGCTGGCCTCGGCGGCTGCGGTTTTCCAGAAGATGATGCACCAACTATTCAGAGACTGCAAAGATGTCCAGTATTTCCAGGACGACATCCTGGTGATGGGCCGAGACAAGCAGGATCATGACCGGAAGCTGGGACACGGGCTACAGACGCTGGAAACAAAAGGCCTTACAGCGGAGTGGGCGACGTGTCGGTTGGGACTACAGTCGGTATCGTACCTAGGACATGAGATCGGTCAACAGGGCGTCACCCCCAAGTTGGAAAATGTAAAGGCCATCGCTGATGCTCCACCACCCAAAAGCAAGGAAGAAGTCAGGTCATTCCTAGGGATGGTGGAGTATTACAGCAAGTTTGTGGTCCACTTCGCCTCAAAGACCCACAACATGAGGTTACTGACCAGGGAAAGCACTGTGTTCCAATGGACACCGGAAGCACAAGCTGAGTTTGAAACGATCAAAAGGGACGTAATAGGAGCTGTTCCCCTCCAGGGCTACGATCCACAAGGCACCACTGTACTGACGACGGATGCCAGCGACAAGGGCCTGGGCGCCGTGCTCATGCAAGACAGAGGAAGAGGTGAAATGGAGACAATCTGTTTTGCGTCCAGGGCACTGACGGATACAGAGAGCAAATACAGCGTGATTGAGAAGGAGATGCTGGCGGTTGTGTGGGCCATGGCGAGGTTTAGGCAATTTCTGTGGGGAACACATTTTTTGCTCAAAACAGATCACAAGCCATTGGTGAAGGTGCTGACATCGAGTGGACATGCCAGTGCCACTCCCCGAATAGCCAAGATGTCACTAAAGTTACTCGAGTTTAGGTATGACGTGGAGTACCTTCCCGGGAACCGGAACCGAGTGGCGGATTTCCTGAGTAGGGCGGCCGCCATGGAACCAGGAGAGGAAGACCATACAAGCAAAGGAGAGCTGGTAGCCCTTATAGAGGACCAAGAAAGGTTGATAAGCTTACAAGAATGGTCAGAGTCCTATGAGGAAGACGCGGACATGCAAGAAGTAAAAGAGAACATTGTTCAAGGATGGCCTGAGAAAAGGAATGTGAGGGCGAGCCTCAAGCCGTACTTTGAAGTCAGAGAGGAACTGTCAGTAGGGGACAAGGGGGTATTCATCTACAGAGGAGACAAGGTGATTCCCCCCAGGAACCTCACCTCGAAACTGTTGGACCTGCTACATGAAGGACACCTAGGCATAGGTAAACTCAAAGCAAGGGCAAAGCAAAACTACTGGTGGCCAGGCATGGACATAAAGGCTGAGAGGCATGTCAGGGAATGCCCACAATGTCAAAGAGCAGATAAGACCTTAAAACCCTTGAGACCAGCAATAGGGAAGTTTGACCCTCCCGCTAATCCATGGGAAGAACTATCGATAGACATTTTGGGACCCGTCTTAGATGACCAAGGCACGCAGAAGTACGTGTGCGTACTCATGGATCGATATTCAAAGTGGCCGGAGGTGAAAATAGATGAATCCATGGACACAGAAAACATCATAAAGTTCCTGTCAGAGACTTTCACCCGGGAAGGAATACCCAAATCGATCTTAAGTGACAATGGGCCCCAGTTCACGTCGGAAAGGTGGAGCAAGTTCATGCAAAGGAATGGCATCACTGTCAAACACACGGCGATCTACCATCCGGCTGGTAACGGCCTAGTGGAGAGATTTAACCGGGTAGTGATGGGAGCCATCCAAGCCGCCATATCCAGTGGACAGAGTTGGGAAAAGGCGTTAGAGAACATGGTGTGGGCGTACAGAATAACCCCCACTGGCACGGGGTACAGCCCATTCCAAATATTGAGGGGACGTGAACCCTTCACCCACGACAACAGGATCTGGAAGGAAAAGGTCGTCACCAGCGAATGGTCCCCTGCAGTGGTGCGGGCCAACCTGGAAAGAGCACAGACAATTTACAGTGACCACTACAATAAACGGAGGAATGTCAAAAATACAGGATTGGAGAAAGGAGAGTGGGTGAGAGTAAAGTTGGCCACTCTACAGAAGAAGGGAGACAGCAAGTACAGCAAGCCGATGCAAGTGGTGGAGGTGTACGACCGAGCCGCTTTACTGAGCGATGGAAACGTATGGTCCCAGGACTGGATGGCCAGGTGCAATAAGGTTTTGGGCTGGGAGCAACATGGAAATGAATGGGAAGACATGGAAGGTGCGAACGTGGAGAAGAGACAAGAAGCCGGCGAGCAGCAAGACAGAGTAAGGGGAGAAATGGATAGAGAAGAGGAAGAAGAGAACGGAAGTGGAGGTATGGAAATGGACAGGTTGGAGAGAAGCATGAGTGAAGAGAGAGCTGTGAGAGAAGGAGCAGAGAGCCAAGAGGAGGAGAGCCAAGAAACTATGGAGAACCCGGTAAGGGTTACAAGAAGTGGGAGGCCGGTGGTACGGCCCTCCAGATTTCGAGTTGGACACTGGACTGTAAGTGACTCAGTTATATTTTGATAAAAAAGGGGAGATATGTAGAGTGTGCATTCTAGCTTATGCACGTCACGTCAGACGTGACGTGCGGCGGCCATGTTGGCGCGCTGCGCGCGCATCCCGGATTGCGCGCCAGGGAAGCACAGAGAACGGCAGCGCCGGCCGGCGCTCCTCCAATTAACTCGCAAATTAAGATATAAATAAATATACTTACTGGAACACAAACAAGTGGTCCGCCTGTTATTAAACCTTCAACTTTACACTAACGGTCACTAACTTGATTCCTCTTTCTCCAAATCAGTAAGAGGTCCGTCCCGCTCGTTGGTGCCCCGATGTAAAAATATACGACTAACTCGGAGGTAATGATTAACTTCTATGCTTCATGTAACATTGTTATTTGTCCTTGAAAATGTCTCGTATAAGACAGCTAAAAAATAAATAAATAAACATTACTAGCATGATTATTATACAAATACATAGAAACCATGCAATGACACACGATTCTTATGGACCTGTAAGCGGCAAAATCACACAGCGAAAAAGACAACCTAGTTAACTTTCATGCCGAATGCTAGAAAAATCCGCCATTATGTACCTATGTTCACGAGACAATTGTGCATGCGATGGAGAGCGCTTGGAGAACATTTATGCCACACTAGCCCTATATCTCAACTACGGCCCAACCGACGTGTGACTACAGCCACAGTAATAGAATCCACACCGCTGTTAATTATCAACGGGTATTGCACAATCCTCTGTAAGGTCACACCCCCTTTACCTCGATAGAGCGCGCCATGACATAAAGACCAACTAATGCTAGAACTCGCATTTTAAGAGCGACCTAATGTGTATTTAGAGCCACATGACATCAATAGATCTCACATTCACGTGGAGGCCAAAATACACTAACAATGTTTTACAACACCTTAAACCTTCGGAAAACCTCTACCCCAACCACAACACGAAGACCATCCATCGGGTTTCCACGACTGGTGAACCAGTTTGTCATTGAGCACTTTCTAAACAGGACTTATGTGCTATTTCCCTGGTATACTCTTCTCTAGTCCTGCATTAAACACAAGCGTGAATAAAACACCCACCTCCTTTTGCGTACCCTATCCCAATATGGATATACAGGGACAGTAAAAGCACATGACCGTCACAGCTAATTGAGATCTAAGAAACATGTTACAAATCAATAACATAATCTTAATGTTTTCTTTATTCTTTTCCATTTAGGTACAGATACCATAGATCTGACCTTAAACTACAAAGGTGGTGAGTAAAAAAAACACCCTTACTTCACCCCAAAGAGCCACAAAAGAGCTCTTAACCTACAGGTGCTGATGAAAGCCTCCAGAGGTCCAAAGAGGCTGAAACATGTTGCCACAATGACCACGATCACCAGTGCGATAACTGGGTCTACACACGCACAACCATGTTAGGAATTTTATTTCACTTTTTTTAGCACAAGCACGCCCTCTTTTTATTCCTGGCCACTACTGTCAACCCAGTTGGTCTTCCTCCATGCAGTGGTCAGCATACTGAACAAAGGAAAAGACCCAATGATCATGCTGTTACGGTACACAAAGGCAGAGAATCAACATATACCACCCTACACCTGTGTCCGTGTATGAGGGTTTTTTACAATGATGGTCTGCCACGTTAACTAAAACCCTGGTGACACAGGACAAGTGGTCCACTCTCCCCCCTACTTGATCTTTGTACTAGCCATTGGAAGCCGAGTGGATCACAGCTTCTCTTTCCCTCTCCATTGATGTTTTGAGTGGGGTAGACTGCAGCCCATTGGGCAATACTCCATGGTTCTATGACTGCAGATAGGTATAACTTCCTTGTCACATAAGTGAAACCACACAGGGTACTCACATTGCTACGCCGACATAACATGCACATAGCCTGCTTATAGGAGACCTACTTGAAAGATGTGGGGAAGCTAAACAAGAAATGGAGGGGGCAATTGTTCTCCTCTATGTACTCAACATTTTCCAGGTTTTTTTTGGCTAACGTACTCAGAGGCGGATGTGTAAGGGAGATATCGACTACAGCAGGAAGTTTTGGATCAATGGGAACTTGGTGTCCTCAATCTCTATGCACCAAATATAGATGAAAGGGACATTTATTTGCAGATCCAGGACCTATTGTGAGACTGCCTCGATGTTCCGACTCTCTGAGTGGGAGATTTTAACTGCATATTACATGACTCCCTTGATAGGCATTCCCCAAGGCACAATTTGAAACCTCGCATGATGGCTTCACTGCGACAAGTCATGCTTAATACAGGTAGTGTTGATTTGTGGAGGGAACTACAGCCATCGGACAAGGTATATTCATGTCTCTCGACACATCACACGTACAGCAGGCTAGACTGAATACTGGTGTAAGGGGACATACTAACCCAAGTGGGAAAGGCCCAGTACCTAGCGCGTTATTTATCAGATAACTTCCCATTGAGGGTTGACTTCGTCTGGGGCAGCGGAATAGGGGACTCCTTTATTCAGGGGTTGCTGTCTGGGGTCTTGTTGGTCCGGAAATGCAGGGACAACCTCGCCCTACGAATAGAGTCCTATCTGAAAACCTATTGGTGATCTACTGCCACCAGTGGGAATCACTGGGAGGCTTTGAAAGAGGTGGCTCAGGGGGTGTGCATTGGCAAAGTATTTGTATTCAAGCAACCGCTAAGGAAAGATCTAACTATACAGGAATCTCTGCTGGTTGACCTACAACACAGAGAGGCGACGGGGGAAGGGATAGGAGTAGCAATGAGAGAGGCAAAGAGGACCCTTGGGGAAACCGCCAACAGGCTAGACAGATTGTCAAGGAAGAAATACAGACAATGGTTACACAGGGTGGATAATAAACCTGGCAAGCTCTAAGCCTTTATATTAAACAGTGAGAAAGGGGCCTGACTGGTGTTGCTCCTGCAGCAAACTGGATTGGGGTAGAGTTACCACACAGGCCACAATTAACCTAGTGTTCAAGGACCACCTAAGTGCGGTGTACAGTAGTGTTGCATCTGTGACCGCAGAGGATATCACAACCTTCCTGGGAGATATGGAGCTCCTGCAGGTCCTGGGGCCTCTTTGGGAGGAACTGGAGGCAGACATCTTTGGACGAGCTGCGGGAGGCCATGGGAGCACTATCCAGAAATAAGGCTCCTAGGAGTGATGGCATTCCAATAGACTTCTACCAATTACTTACATCCCTACTGTCCGAGGATTTGTTGGAGGTTTTTATGGCGGCACAGGCTTGGGGAGAGCTCCCCCCGTTCATAAAGGAGGGCTTCATATACATGATACTGAAGCCTGGAGGAGATCCAGCAAAGGTCACTTCCTACAGGCCTTTAACTATGATTAACTCTGATGTCAATGTCCTTTGTTAGGTTCTGGCAATTTGACAACAGCATTTGATTGGCCGGTTGATCCACAAAGATCAGTGTGGCTTTATACCTGAGTGCAGCATGGCTCTTGATCTGAGTCATCTAACACAACTATGGCACTTGGTGCGCAACAGCAACAAGGAATTGGTTCATATTGGTGGGCATACCCAAAGCCTTTTTATACTTTGGAATGGCCATACCTAATTGAAGTGTTAAACCAAATGGGGTTCATCAGGACCTTCTGTGCCTGGGTTAGCTCAATTCACATGAGTCCAAGGGCTGGACTATGCAATAGTAGGGTGATGTTGGAACTCTTCAGGATACAGCGTGGCATTAGACAGGGTAAACAACCTTTACAACGAAACTTTTACAACGCACTACCATTACAACGCGGTCATTACAACGCAAACTATTACAACGCATTGCGCTGGGGGGTGCTCTAGGATAGGGAATAGGTTAATTTACTATCCAATAACCTTCCCTAGTGTCCACGGGGAATGGAGTTGGAATAGTAAATTAAATTATTCACTATCCAACACCCAAAAGCACTATGCGTTGTAATGGATTGCGATGTAAAAACCGCGTTGTAAAGGCAGGCGTTGTAATAGCCTGCGTTGTAACGTCATACATCCATTAGACAGGGCTGCTCACTGTTCCCCCTCCTGTTCGCCCTGTCCCTTGAGCCGTTCGCTATGAAGCTTCGGTGGGCACTCTGAAACTGGGAGTCCACTTGGGAGCTACCACGTATGTGCTCTCTCTCTATGCCAATGAAGCTTCATCTGCAGAGGCTGAAGGAATCAGTCCCTGCAGTGATGGTTTGGTGACGTGGCAGGGTTAGGACCTAACAGGAATAAGAGTCTTCTGTTCCCCCTGGGCTCTCTAGCTTGGACCCCAGAGGACTGCCTCCTGGACCTGGGCCTTCCCTGGGAAACAGACGAATTCAGATATTTAGGTGTTCCATCCCATAACTCTGAGATTTTATTCCAAGCCATAAATCTGAGGTTTTTGCATTAATAGAAAATAAACAATTGGACATCTTGTTTCTAACTGAAATTCGGCTCCTTGGTTACTCAGGGGTATTGCCATCATATTAAAATATGCCTATAAATGTCGGGACAACTCCCTTTCCATACCAGACAGAGAAAATCTAGGATTCACCATTAATCTTTCTCCTACCTTTTCCTTCTTGAGAATCTTAATATATAGACCTCCCGGCCCATGCACCAGTTTTGTAGAATCCCTACCAGAGATAGTGACTTGCCACGCCACGGAAAAAAGAATTTTACCTTGTTAGGGGATCTCAACATCCATTTAGAAGAGACCAATAATCTCATGGTCTCTAGTATCCTGCAAGACCTACAATGTCTGCTACTAACACAAAGGGTGCAAGGGCTCACCCATGACAATGGTAATCTCCTAGATCCAGTGTTTAGTAATGAGTCTAATCTAAAAATTTGAGGTCTCTATCCCATGATTTGGACAGACCACTCCTTTATTTCATTCACCCTAGAGGTTACTTTCCAGTTGCCACATATTAAGGACCCTTCTAGTCAAGGTCGTAGATGATCAAAACTAAACAAAGAATCCTGGTCATTGGCTCTGGCAGTGACCAGACCAGCACCAGGGAAGACGCCCTCAGCAGCAAATGCCATAGTAAATGAGTTGATCAATAACTCGTTGGATGATAACATTCCCATTTCTACTGTAAAAAACTGAAATAAAGAGAAATCAGTAACATGGTTTCATACTCACCTGGTTGCCCTAAAAAAGGGTATAAAAAACGAAAAATAAAACAGACAATAATATGATTAAAATGCACTACTTGACTATTGTCTGGCCACCCGATCATATCATCAAGAAATTAAAAAGGCAAAGGCTTCATATTTTGAAGATGCAATAATTAGGTAGCGAAAGCCCAAGGGAGCTATTCCGGATCGTGATATCCCTTATTACCCCAAAAGCTGAAAACTCAATGCCTATTCTCTCAGAAGCTTGCTGCAATGCACTTACAGACTACTTTCAAGACAAAGTATCTACAATTTATAATGAGCTACAAGAGACAAGGCAAGCTCTATCTATAGGATCAGAGATGTGGCCCATGCCTCCGATTGTGACGTGTCTCTCCAATTTTCCAGTGATTACCAACGATGGAGTGCGAGTCCTATTTGGTTTAAGTCAAATCGGGTGCTCCTTTAGGCCCGGCCCCTCTCCACATCCTCTTACATGTAAGCCAAGATATCTTTCCTATTGCCCTTGAATTTTGAATTCACAGGAAATGTTCCTTGTGAATGGAAATATGCAGTGGTCAAGCCGTTGTTAAAAAAATCTAATCTTCACTGTCCTTGTCCTGGGAATCATAGACCTATTTCCCTGATCCCAGTCATGTGCAAAGTTCTAGAAAAGCATATTAATCAACACTTTTCTCTGTATTTAGAAAAGGATTCCCTAAGCGATTCTACTCAGACCGGCTTACGTCCAAGCATAGTACGAAATCGGCTCTACTTGCAGTAACAGAGAAGGATTTTCGGTTACTGGATAAGGGAGGGCTGGCGGCCATCATCCTCCTTGACCTGAGTGCAGCGTTTGACCCGGTTGACCACGAGACCTTGATCCTCAGCTGAGAGAAGTAGGAATAATGATTGCGCTCTAAAGTGGCTCTCTTCATTTCTAAAAGAAAGGTCCTTCCAGATTTGTGAACCCCCGTGCTATTAAGAGGTTGTCCCCATGAAGCGTGGGTTCCGGCAGGGATCTGTTCTAAGGCCCACTCTTTTAAATATTTATGTTCAGCCGCTGGCCTCTATCGTTCAGGAATTTGGAGTGTCAGTCGTTTCTAATGCAGATGACACGCAATTGGTTGTCTCTCTTGTCGCAGAAGTCTAGAATCCTAACATCAGCTGGCTCCCTGCCTCAAGAAAGTGGCTCTCTGGATGGGCGAATTGCTCATTGAAACTAAATGGAGATAAAACCAAAATTATGTTATTGGGGAATATTTCAACCCCTAGGGCATCGTTAGGCTGGCCGGATTGTTTGGGTACACCACCTTCTCCCTCATCCCCCATAAAATGTCTGGGCCTGTAGCTGGATAGTTTCCTAGATATGGAAGCCCAAGCAAAAAAAACGACTACATCTTGTTTTGCTGTACTGAGAACTTTACGTAAAATCTTAGAGTTACTACCTTAACACTCTAGGCGCTTTGAAATAAAAAAAGCAAAACAAATTTCGTTTTGCACACACATGGCCCAATCAACGAAATCATCCCCCTGCTCGGCAGCACATACAGCTGCCCGGTAGCCAGTCCGGCCCTGTCTGAGACCATGAGTGCTGTGCCACCTGTGTTTGCTGTCTGCAGCTGTTCTACAGCACTGGTGACCTGCGTCAGGCCTCTTGCAATGTCGTGGCAGCAGTGTGACATTTCCACTTGCATGCTTATGCTGCGACGGGTCAAGTTGCTTGTGGTGGTGCACAGGCGGTTCACCGTCTTGGTGTAGCTGTGCAGACGGGCGTTAGCAATTTGGGCAGCCCTGTCCGTGGCTTCTTGGTCACAGTTATATGTCACACACAGGTAACGTATGGCACCTGCCATGGCCATGATGCCCTCCCCCATTTAGCGCTGATTTTTGTTGAGTTTGCTGAGATGCCTATTTATTGAGCGCAATGATTTTTGTTGCAGACGTTGTACCTGCAGCATGCTGTTCTTAAGATCTGCGAAGACTGTGAGATCTTCAACGGTGGCTGTGCTGGTCCTGGCCCTTGACCTGTGTGTTTCAGTTCCTGGCTCCCTCAGTTGGGGGGGTGCTGTCCACGCATGTGTGAGACACCCTGCCTTGGCTCTGTTTGTTCATTCTCCTCCCTTGTGGCCTCTGTGTCATCCTCCAATGGGGCAGTGGGGGCACAATTGTGCGCTTCCTGCGCATGATTGGTGTGGGCTCTGTGTCGTCGCATGAGTCCCCATCATCAGCCTGGTCCTCAGGATTTCCAAAATCCTCGCCCTCTGCACTGTCTTCAAGAGTCCTGGATTGTGCTGCGGATGTAAAGGGGAATTCATGAGTTTGTGTCAATGTCTGCATTTTGCACTCAATAAAGTTTTTACAATTTGTATTCGCTAACTTCTGACACTCTTTTCCCCTTTTCTCTGATGTTGCATTTAATTTGCTATGTCTTCTGGACACACTATCTTGCATCTGACTACGTCTCCTCTGATGCATTGCTGGGTGTTCTGTAAGAAGTGGACCGGAGTGACATGTGTAGTTTGGATTTTGTGCATTCCTGACTGTGTGCATGGGATGGGGATGTGTGTGGCTATATTTTGCATGCATCTTACCTTGGCTGCTGGTTGGAGGGTCGGAGCTGTCTATGTCAGCCACACCACTGACGCTCTCAGGCAGGAGGGTTGACTCCACCAGCTTCTCATGGGGTGTTGGGTCTGTTGCTGTGGATGATCCTCCCCCGGTCTTGTTGGCCTCCTTCAGCCTGGGTGCCACCCTCTCCTTCAAACTTTGCCGCATGTCATACCATCTTTTCCTTAATTCTTCCACCGTGCGATGGGTCACACCCACAGCATTTACTTTTTGCTGGATGTCCAGCCAGATTTTTCTTTTCCTGGACTCAGGGACCCGGAGTGCCTTCTTTCCAAAGAGGAGCTCATGGCTGCTCACCATCTCCTCAATGAGCACCTCCTGCTCCTTGTCACTGAATTTGTGCTTCCTCTTCCTTTTTTCTCCCTCCTTGCCCTCATGTTGTTTCTGGGACTCCGTTGTGGATGTTCCTCTGCTGTGCTCACTCCTCTCACTCCCCAAACAGCCTCTGACTGTGGCTCAGGGAATCAGGTGCAGCAAATCACTCCCACTTCCTGGTTGTGATGTCATCTGGCTACACCTGTATTGCAGATTCCCGTTTTTTGCGATTTCTTAATTTGCAAATTTTGCAATTAAGGAATCACAAAGCGGGTTTCTGAGAATTTTTAGCGAATTTTAAGAAAACGCTATTCGATAGCGATTTTTTATTTACATCCCGATTTGCGAATCTCAAACTGAGAATCGCAAAACATCGCAGTTTGAGATTCGCAAATGGGGATTTTGATACATATGCCCCACAATGACTTGAGGTCAAGAGATATCTCCCAAGGAACGCACCTTTTTTGACGTGATTGGTGGTCCCCTTTCAAAAATGTCAGTTACATGTTCATCATTTTTTAGAACACATCAATGTTTTTGGAGAATCATTGGGATGCTTGGCTGTGCTAAATTATATTCCAGAAAAAGCCTCTTGATGGTGTTGCTGTTCTCCTCCTGGGATCTTTGGGAGTAGAGAGAATCTTTTCTCGTCTTCTCTTTGGACCTATGTTTCGCATCCTCAAGAACAGTTACTGGATATCCTCTCTGCCTAAACATTCCAAACAGCCTGTCCACTTATTAATCATACAGTTTTTCTGGGGAGCAAATTCTCCTTGCTCTCAGCATATGACTAAAGGAAATGCTCCATTTTAGTGCAAATGGGTGGCCACTGTTGGCATGCAAAAGAGAGTTGGTTGCAGTCAGTTTTCTATAGATTCTCATAGTCAGAGGGTCCTCTTTGACCTCCAACTCCACATCCAAAAAGGAACAATGCTGCCGGCTCCATGTACATGTTAACCCTAGGTTACAATCATTGATGTTTAATTTGGTCAGGAAGAGCTCCATGTCCTTTTCACTGCCCTCCCACAGAATAAATAAATCATCAATAAATCTGGTTCATAATGCTACATTTCCATGTACATGTTTTTTTCCTCAGCCCAGGCTATCTCCTTCTCCCACCACCCCATGAAGAGATTTGCATAGGTGGGGGCCATGGAGGCGCCCATTGCTGACCCCTATTCTTGCTGATAGAACTTCCCATCAATTATGAAGATATTATGTGTAAGAGAGTACATGTCCAACAGCATTTGTGTATGTTCAAGCCATTTCCTGGCTGATCGCCCATGAAGCTTGTACATGCATGTATTCCTTTGTCATGCTCGATTTAAGTGTACTATGACATGACATCCATTGTCACCATGATTTATTCTTTATTCCAAGGGATGTTGTCCAGCTTTTTCAGGAAGTCTGTGCTATCCTTCAGGAAGGAAGGGAGACTTATTATATATTCCTGTAGAAACAGGTCGAGGAATCTGGAGCTGTTTTCCAATAATGACCCAATCGAACTTACTATTGGCCTTCGGGTGGATTCTTTGTACTCTGGTGAATCTTTGGCAAAAGATAGAAAGTGACCAATCTTGCATTTTCTGTGCAAAGGTTTTGCAGTTATTCCCAGTCCAATAGGTTCTCTTCAAACCACTCCTTCAATTTTAGATGGTACTCCGTTTACATTTTATTCATGGGGTTCATTTTTAAGCGGGTGTAGTGCTGTGGATTGCTCAATTGCCTTTGTACCTCTGTTACATGTGTCACCTGCCCCATTTGGACGATGTTGCCTCCTTTATTGGAGGGTTTGATGAAGAGTGAGGGATTGTTCTTTAATTTGTTAATATCCTTCCAGTCTCCGGATGTGAAGTTACCCTTCGTGTAGTCAGTTCTCCAGCCTCTTTGGATGTAATTCAAGTCATCAACCACCAACTCATGGAAGTGATCCAGAAGGTTCCTTGGTGAAAGCTGCGGGCAAAATTTGCTTCCCGGTTTAAGCCCGCTGCCCACATGCTCGCTTCTTTTAAAGCCCATCTCCTGTAATCTTTTGGTTGGTTGGTCGGTGGTGGATCCCCCCTGTTGCTATGTTTACTGTCTGATTTGACTGGTTCCGATTTTGGATACTAAGTAGATCCGGGATGTCTACAATCTGGAATGAGGAGGGTCTGTTGGTTTCCATTGCTTCTTGCGCTCTTACTTTGTGCTTGATTTGATGGAATTTATGTAGCTTCAGTTTTCTCATATATTTATAAATTTCAATTCTTGTGTCCATGAAATCCGGACGGGATATTGGGCAGAATGTTAATCTCAAATTGAGCAATCACAGTTGATTATTGTTTAGTGTCACTGATGAAATGTTGACTACCAAGGGCTTTTGGCTCACATTAGTTGTTGCTTTATCTACTATATATACATAGATCTACTATCTATCTAAATATATATCTATATCTATATATCTATATCTATATCTATATATAAATACAGTTGGGAAGGTGTTTGACTTTGGAGGGGTTAGATTTGCTAATCCCACTCCAGTCTAAGCAACAGTAAAGAAAGAGCTGGACTTTGGAGAGTTAGATTTACTATTCCCACCTCAATGTGCACCTGAACTTTTATACATTAAGTGCTATCTTACAGGAAACACGATACAATGCCTTTGTCCAGCATGTAATTTGCACTCTGCTGCTAAGCGTTTGCTTTCGATTCCCAATTTTAGGCATTCAGATGGTGAGGTAGAGTCTTCAGAGTCCAAGGGATAAACCTTTGGAATTCTCTGTTCCGCCATCTAAAATCCAAAGTAAATCACATATCTTTTAAGAAGAAAATCAAAACCTGGAATTGGAAAATTATGTAGATCCATAGCTACAACTTGTCATCTTCTCCTAACCAGTTTTCTCTACAGCAGTCCCACTAGGTGAAACTCCACTTATACAAATGACCTTATAAATAAATACACCTCGAATCTGCTCCAAGGCCCTGATGTGCTAAAGGTCGAGTCACAAAGCAGTTTCTGTATTTGCACAGCAACTGCTTTATAGTGTATAACTATTTTGGCATCCAGTGGGGTTTGCAAAAGTCATTATTCATGAATATTAATTAGGCAGGATTTCCTTTCTCAAAGCTACTGAAGGTATATGAATGTATTAATGAAGCCAAGGAGGAAAAGCAGAACTCCATCATATTTACTAAATGCCAACAGGGCTATCCCTTTCCCTTAAAGAGAAAGGAGCAGCAATGTTAGAAATAAAATGTACTCTGAGGTGGGTCCCTGGGCTGCTGTCTGCTCACCTCCATACTGGAATGTAACGTTCTTAAAGTAGAAGGTGTTCTTCATGGACAGCTTTCGTTTTGCGAATGAAGACGACCCCATTTATGGTGTTAGTACAGCTGAAAAGAACTGATACATCATTGTAAATCAAAAGGAATAGGGATGCCCCTTTCATACTCCTTCTCCTTTACGAAGGTCAAGGTATCTCTGTGAGTGCTCTACAAGTTACAAACAGAGTTTAAATTCATAATTCAACCTTTAGAACGTTGTCATTTTTAGTTTTACTTTTGCAAAGCTTGCAATGAGGTGCACCACAGGTGTTGCGACTGACAAATCAAATGATACTTAGGAACACTGGTCCTAGCTATTCTAAGGGCTCGTCGCACAGCTAGACAACCAATCACTGACCCGCGTCTACCGACCACTGGCTATTTAGAGTGCTTTTCATTTCATTTCTCTTTATTGTTTAAACTATTCTAGTACTCATAGTGAAACTTCCAGGTTTTTCCAAGAAACAGCATGTGGGCACAATAGTTAATGAATCTTTACCTATGCTTGATCTCTACTGTTCGCGTCGTAGTTATTTTGGAACCCTAACGAAACCAGTACAACATACTTATAGTCTACATTGGAACTGTCTTCACCAGTTAGAAATGCTGAAAACCTGATAAAAAACGTGCAAATGGTTGCCATCTACTTTCATATAGTGCTTGAAATCTATTATTTCTTACTTCTTTTTGGTATAATTTAATTTTTATTGCCAAACAATACATAAGTCTACAAACCAATTGGTATGCATCAAGAACAACCCAGTATCCACCAATCTCCAGCCCCTCTACCACAGCAGTTCCATAAGATCATTCATGGAGCAGAAAGCAGGTTGAAAGTGAAGGAGTCATTGAAGTAGGTATTTACTATGCAGCCAGCCCAAATCAAGTATCACATTCGAATAGGCTCCTGAGGAACATGTGTAATGGTGTCCAATCAAAAAGGGGGAAAAAACACGACAACAAAATCCTTCATCTCCTTCTCCACTCCACCCCTGGTGTAAGCATTGGTCAAAATCACATCAGATCTAACTGCCCCCTTTTAAGTGCAACCCACCTGTCTTACCCCATAGGGAACCAAATCAGGCGATCTTGCCCTCAACATCAGCATTCCGGGTAAGGGCATCTCATCACAGGTTCCATGAAGTAAACGATTCTCCCAATTTTCCCCGTCATCCAGCCAATTAACTGCATGTTGGAGCAACACGGCCATATGGTATAACTCCAAATTGGGTAGGTCCCTCTCACGTTTTCACCAGTGCTGCTTCAACGTAGCCAGACTGACCCTCTTCTGACCGACAATCCAGAACAGGTCAACAATGTCTCTATCCAATTCAATTAAGTATTTCCTGGAGAAATGAAACAAAGCTGCCTGAAAAACTTAAAGGCAAAGGGGCAAAAACTATTAATTTCTCTAGTGCCACCTTACCCATCAAAGATAAGTGAAGAGTGTTCCATAATTTTACCGAAGGTTGAAGACCTTCCAGGACCTTACCAATATTCAAAGACTTAATCGTCCCCTCCTCCCTTGGGTTTCGAACATCAAGATATCTCACGCTGGTGGCCTCCCAGGGAAGCCCCAGCAAAGGGATCTTGTGGTGCCTGGTCACTCTCAAAGTGCCCAGTTGGAAAAGTTTGTATTTGTTATTCTAAACATGTATCTCAGAGACCTCTTCAAATCCCACAATGGTTGCCAGCATAATGGGGACTAAATACACCGGCTGCCTCCAATATAACTTGTCATCTGCATACAGAGAGACCATGTGTGGGCTCTCCAATTGTCACTCCCCATCCATGCAATACAGAGCGCAGGTTATACATTAGTGGCTTCATCACCAGCGCGAATAACAGTGGCGACAACTGGCAACCCTGTATGGTTCCCCGATAAAGGGAAAAATAATTCGACATGTCTGCTAATTCGGACCCATGCCATGGGGCCATGAAATAGTAACTGCACCCATTTGATAAATGTCTCCCAAAAGCCCACCTTTTGCAGTACCTGCCATAGGCACTCCTACAATAGAGAATTAGATTCCTGATCAATGCCAAGCAGTTCCAGAGCATATGGATCATCTCTCAGCTCCGGCACATGCATAACTAGAGAACCCACCTCAGATTATATATAGTATTCCTGCGGGGGATAAAACCACATTGGTCCTCATGGACCAGGGATGGCAGGAGGGCCAGCAACCTGTTGGCTAGGAGCATGTTAAATATTTTTATGTCAACATTTAGCTTAAAGAGGAGACCCCCCCCGACATCCTTGTCAGGTTTGGGTATCATGACAATGAGTGTTTTTCTCATAGAATCCAGAAGCTAATTCTCTTAAAAGCCTCCTGGTATACTACTAGCAAATAATCCGCAAAGCAGCCCGCTCTCCTCTGATATAACATAGCAAGCAGACCATCCCCTCCTGGAGCTTTAGAAGTTTTAAATGCAGGAATTGCCGTCACGATTTCCTCTTTAGTGAGGGACACGTCCAATTGTTCCCTGTCCTCCCTAGACAAACAGGCCATCTGCAAACCAGCCAGGTATGCCATTCCCCGGCATGAGAGTCATTATCTGCATTGCATAGACCCTCTGTAAATGCTCTTTGAAGACTTCTGTAATATTCTGCTGGGATCTTACCTCCCTTCTCTGTGCATCACGCACCTTTACCACAGATGTCCTCTGGGTCTCATTAATGAAAAGCATAATCCTACCAGCCCTGTCACCCTCTGCGGAGAGGAGTTGCCTTTAGGTAGTGTGCACACTATGTCTTGCTTCTTAACACTGAAATAACAGACGCTGTTATCACCAGTTTATTATTGCTTTACCAACTAGTGGTATGCAGATTCCTGCAATGGGCGCTAAGCTGAGCTGCCATACTAGCTCTATAAATGCCACTCCAGAAGAAATCAAATTGTCAGCAAATTTTATTTCATAGAAACACTACAAACCCATTATTTTTCTACATATTGAAGAGATTACTGTTATATTCTACTCACAATATAGTTCAGTTGCTGTTCAATGGTGGAGAGCTGTCAACTTTGCTACAAATTATGTTTTGTTATGTTATGTACATTTGTATAGCACAGTTTATCGCCTGAGGGGGTATCCAGATGCCAGAACATCAGGAACACTAAACAAAACGTATCATCTGTTAAACGTATTAGCTTTGCCAATGCTCGCTTTTCATCATTCCAAGAAACCAGTCCATAATCTTGGAACGGGAAATTGAAAAGAAACAAAAAAGAAATAGGAAATGGCTCCCTGTGTGCATGCACATACATGGTGGCCATCTTGCAATCATTTTTTTTAAGTAAATGACATTTAATTCCAAGATGGCCACAGTTGCGCATACTCCTCTGGAACTAGCATATAATACATTTTCTGATGCTTTTAGAAAAATCACTTTAGGATGGCCAGCCTACGTGAGTGTGTATGGATGTGGGATGCTATCTTGGGAATGTTGTTATATATTCTTAATTCACCCTCCCAAGATTGCACATAGACAACTAAGAAAATGAATAAAAACAAAAAAAATTGAGAATGTATTCGCTGATGAAGTGTGGAGCCAGTAGCAAATTGCAGCTTAAGACCCTCACAAAAAAGAACAAAAAGCAGGAAATGCGGGAATGGCTGGGGGTAAGGGAAGGTGGAGTGAAAATGAAGACAATACGTAAGAGAAAGATGACTGTGTGGTAGAGCAGGGACCCCATGTGAGCTGCTATGCCCTCACAAAAATATATTTAAAAATAATTATAAAGCGTGATTGGAGGTGCAGGGATGAGAGCGAGGGAAGCAATGTACTTTCATTAAATGCAGCAACCAAAATAAAAATAAACAGTCCTTTTATGTCAGCAGTTGCAAGATACAAGTCAGCCAATCCATTGATAGTAAAAACCTTAATCTTCAAGGGCGGGCAAGCATAGGAAACTGAGTGAATTTGTAGCATGTTACAGAGATAGACCAGCGAGCCAACCAACCAAGAGCAAAGGGCTGCCCCAACGGCCCATCTATTGTTTTCTAAACACCAGGTCATTGAAAACAGGCAGCAAAAGCTTTCTCTAGTTTGAGACCTAAAAATGGGAAAGTAATATGTACAAAGCAGGTCCAAAACTCTTTGCATACAATACAGTCCAGTTTTGTACCAAAAATGTGCTCATTGGGAACAAAAAGACACCAGATGCCTAGTGGAACTCTAATCTGCAGTAGAATGTTTGTGCCAGGCTGTTTACTTTGTTGTTTAGCAGAATGGAGATACAAGACGCCCGCTGTTACCACATGTTTTATTCTTCACTTTGTCACTGCCAGTGTTTTGCTGGTGGTAAATGGTCACAGTGACAGTACCATCTAACTGTAAATCCATAAAAGTGGTCGAAATGTGAGGTAATTCGAGAATAGTAAACCCACATTTCTTTCATTACCGCTCTGTATAATAGAGTGGCTGAAAACGCCAGCGGTTTCGTTCCAGTGCCGCATAGAAGTGTTTCCATAATGTTATCTTGGTCTGACAAACAAACCCGCGCGCCGGCAAGCTGGGCGTCAAACTGCTCACTTTAGGCCTGCTCTACACCCGCAAGTTGTCAAGTACACATCTTGTATGTATTCAGGTCTCATAATGTTTTGTACAAGGCGAAAAACAAGGCAGGCCATTTCTGGAAAAAGCTGGCAAATCTATTATTCATCAGCCCTTCAAATGCCAGAAGTCATGTCTATGCTTCAGAGAGAAATAGCAGGCCATTTCCGGCCCTGCGAGCGGGCACTGTGTGCTGTGGAGTGATGAGGCAGTGCAACAAGCATGAACACACAACGAAAAACAGGAAAACGCCAGCCAACATGCGCAATGCAATGGAATACCTCCTTTAGTCTATGTAAAAAAACACGAGGATGGCTATTTACAATCCAGCTAAGAAAGTGTTGTGTCGTGAGTGTGAAAAGACGGCTATTCCTAGTGGGAGAAAGAGAAGGTCCCCCGCTCAAAAGTTCACTTAGATTTCCTGCTTTTGAAATTCCTCTTTGGCCCAGGCTTCATAATACCTAGGGCCTCTGAAACTATGCGGTAGGGGAGGACCAAATAATGTGGCAGGTGGACCTAATTCTGTGGAAAGAAACGCCAAATTAGGTGCTGCCATCCAGCACATTTTGTGATAGTATTCATTCATTATTTGGTCGTTTTTACTCATCGTAACACTGTCTGGCCAAATATTTCACGTAATTAGTACCACTTTAATAACTAAATACAGCAATAAGAAACTGAGAGATGACCATTCGACTTTTGTGATGGGCCTTCCACTGCGTGGGAACATCATGCCTCATTCAAAGCAACTTTTGATCCATTTGAGCTAGAAAAATTTTTTGGGGGGTAAAAACCGTAGATTTTGCAGCAGATGATGTATTAGGTGACAAATGCAGCAACTGTATAATTATGCGGAAAAAGCAGCAGACACAGAATCACATTGTTCCAGTGACCCTGCTAATACCTTACAGCAGAACAGCTCACAGAAAATGGCTGCCTCTCAGCATAGTGAGACCATTTCAGTGGAAGAGAGTTTTTGATCTGCCGCAAAACTGGTTTTCTCTGTAGATTATTATTGGATAGCCAGGTATAATATGCCGCTTATTCAACGGCTACCTCAAACGTTTGTAGACCTACCTGGCACGTCAGCAGATATTGTTGAACTTTTCATGTTTTTTTTAAATCAGGAATCTCTCTATAAGTAACCTCGACAGTCACCCTTTAAAATGCCTGCCTGAAAGTCCAGCTATCCTTTGAGTAAACAAATGTCTCCAAGGGGCTCTTATAGCCTCTTAAGAAACGGATCCTTTTCCGTTTGGCAAACATGTTGAGACTACTGCTGTCTATTGATCGCAGTGCACTGTGAAGTGATTGAGCATTGATGGGGCACTGTCCACACAGTAGAATGTCACTGCAGTACTGACACAACCTGCTAAGGATGTTCAATCCAGCACAGATAACGGTAACCCACGTGACACCCTTTAAGGGTCTGTCACCAGCTACTTGAGGTGCCGAGGAGCGTCTTCACGCACTTTCCTCACTTGGAACAAACAGCATGACGCTCTTAGTCAAGCTCCGCAGAGAGGACACACTGGGCCATCCACTGTTTCACTAATGTTAGGAAACAAGTGTGTAGATTAATCACGGAGAGGCAAGTGCTGAGAACTTCAAGAGAACGCAGAATCGACCCATACTCTCCATCTCTGTCATAATAGGTTCCTACCTGCAAGACACGGAACCTGTCCTTGTCCACATGAGGAAAGAGCTCCTGCTCACCCTGTCCCAGAAGTCCATAAATATATAACGTAGCATAGGGTAGCATAGCATAACATAACATAGCCTATCATAGCTTAGCATAACCTAGTCTATCGTTGAACAACGTTACATGTGACAACATGACATAACATGTTCTCAAAACAAGAGGAACCGGGAGTTTTTTGATAGGTCCAGCACACGTGCCCCCTTCTAAAGATAGTTTAAATATAATGGTGTGCAGTTCCTAAGAGAGGTAGTAGTGGTCAGGTCTGTGGAATAGCCTCCAATTGGAGGAAGTGCCGACACACACCCCAAAAGGTGTCAAGTTTCATCATTTGGGCATGCTCCTAGTCGGGACGGTGCTGCAATGCCCGACGGGCACCTGCGAAGGAGCTCTTTGGTGGAGTTCTTTTTGATAAAGCTGTAGAGTGAGTGAGAGTGTGTGGGCGGTGATAAGTAGTGTAGTGAAGTAGTCAGGGTGATTTTAAAATAGGTTTAGAGAAGCTCTGTTTACTAAACTTTATTGATGCAGCTGACTAACCTAAGTAAAAACAGTGTAGCTCATATCAGAAATAATGGTCCTACAGAGCTTGTGTGTTCAAAAAAACTTGGTCAACATGTTTCTTGTCTCATCCAGCCCCTAAGGGGCCTGGATACGACGGTTGGCGGTTGACGGGGTAGGCGAAGGGCCACTCTCCACGCCACTTTCAGTCGTGAATGAGCGACTTGCTCTGACATCATTCCAGTCAGCCGTAGACTTACTAACTATTGGGTCACGCATAGATACAAGATAAAACCTAACATTGTACGTCACAGCATAGCTGGTAACTCGATCAAACTGTATACTTGGAAGAACCAGCCTTCCTGTAGTGTAGGACAATGAGAGAGTTTTCTCTGCTCGGTCCTGACGAATTGCCGATAGACACCTTAGAGGCTGGATAAGGCAAGAAACATGTTGACCAAGTTTTTTAGCCTATAGAACTTACGAGCGAAGCAACCTATTTCTTACATTGTCCTCACAAAACACATTTCCAAGCTGTGACCTTTTGCATACATTTGTACGCACGACAATGTTGGATTAGTTTCTGTGAAACTAAACATGTTTTACATCTCGCTTTTCACAACATTATCACAATGCCCTGAACATCATGTACATGGTCTCTTTCCTTACTATGTACAAATGTCATCACTAGCTCCATCCGCGGGCCGACACAGCTATCTACATATCTACAACATCAATAATCTAGGTGTACATCGCAAGGCTGCTTTCTATAATAAAAGATGAGCATCCCAATAGATTAGTAGAGGAGGTACTTCTCCTGACACCGAGGGTCCTTGCATGCTGAGAAATCACCATGATGTAACCTGACATCTCGTGAGGGGTGTCCAT
This sequence comes from Lissotriton helveticus, assembly GCF_964261635.1. Classification (NCBI taxonomy): domain Eukaryota; kingdom Metazoa; phylum Chordata; class Amphibia; order Caudata; family Salamandridae; genus Lissotriton; species Lissotriton helveticus. Next base: position 100,807,073 of record NC_136058.1, on the reverse strand, counting down.
TTCGTGACCAAGACAGGGTACTTTAGGTAATTGGATTGGATCATCCTTTGGTGGATTCTTGGCTCTAAACCTACGCTCACTCTGTAGTGTAGTTCCTATATTCCTACTAGGCTCTGCGCATTGGAATAATATATCATGCAGCTTAGACATAGGACTTAAGTCGACTAGGTCTCTGCCGAATATATTAGACTTAATTGTGAGTGCCAGCTAGCTCAGAGGTCACTAGAAACTTTCTTGAATAAACAAGAAGGGATTAGTCTCTGACAACCATATAACATGACAACTTTGTTTCCCCAGAATGATACATATCTCTAGAGTCGCGGAAACAATAGACGGCTATTTCACTCAGTCAGATGTGCATGCTTCATTTCACAAGAGTTGCTTAGAAATAGAGAGACGGGCGTTTTCAATAAAAGTATTTATTGAACAGTCTTATTTCTTAAGCATAAGAAATGCACTGCTACAATTGAAATGCTAGTTAAGAAGTACAACACATATAATACGAATAGTATTATAAAATAGTACTGTAAGAGCATGATATGGTTTCTAAGCCATAAACATAGAATACATAAAATGCATAAAATACATACAGTGATAAAATAGTCGCTAAAAGTACTCAACTGGTGCTTCTAAAATACGCCTACTCCGGTGTACCTAACCTAAGTCTAGTACGAGGGAGGAGTAGGTGTGGTGTAGCTTAAGTCTAGTAATTTTCTGCCAAGAATCTGTTTCAAGAATTCTCTAAGAGTCTAATCACCTTGGTTTCAGAATGATAGAGGTCTTGTATCTCTCTCGCAGGACTCGATCTCCCAGCAACCCGCAAGGGTAGCCTGGAAACACCGGAGCTGGATTTCTTGGCAAGAGAAAAGACAGCGTCTTCTCAGTGCGTCAGTTGGAGGGTCGGCTTCCTTCGGCACTTGCAGCAGCAGGGCGTCGGGCAAGTAGTTAGTCGATCTGCTAGTCGAACTGCTTCTAAACCACCGTGTGTTTGACTGAGCAAATGTAGGCATATTTATACTTTGAAGGTGCCGAGTTTGACGTAAGATTGGACATAATATCGTCACTAGTGCCTCAGTTCCTTGAAAACTCCAGGAGTTCTTGGATAAATTAGTATTCAAGCAGGGGGAAGTTCCTGACTGCTGAAGGCTGGTTTTTCCAAGAAATCGCTGTGGATTCTCGGAGTTTAGAGGAAGTAGCCATGAAGTATTTGGGCTGCACAGGCTAAGACTAAATAAGGCAATGATTCCTATGCCTATATAAGGACTGGGTGAATTATACCTATATATGGGTATGAATCGGGAAAATTACACTAGGGTCCTAAATTCCCACATAACACCCACTCCACGATTATTACGTTCAATAATACCTAAGCACTGAACATATTTAAAGCAAAGTGTTCACAATCCCACCCCAAAATACAAAAATGCATTTGAATAGGCTTGTTCACATGAAATGAGTATATGCTGTATGCAAAAGTTATAGGCGTCATCTGAAATCAAGCGTAAATCATGAGCATATATTCTCTGATTAAATAAAACGAAAGTACATTCATCAATTGATACCTGAAATCTGTCTCATAACATAAGTTTTTAACTGTGTTTGTTTTCGAGGTTGAAGCCAAATTTTGTCATTTTAGGAAGTTCAAACACGAAATCTTGTTCTCTAAGAATAGTTCTACTTTAAGCAGATTACTCTGTGCCAAAAAGTTCTATTTTGAAAAAAGTTCAAATTAGTGCATTGTTTTTGAAAAATATAGGCCGAATTGCAGAGTTCAGGGAACGCTGTGTGAAATGATCAAAAGTTATTCTCAGGAGTGCCAGGAGAAAACATCAGATTATCTAGGCTCGTAAAGAAACCGTCTACCGTGGTAGGTGAAAGTGGAACCACTTCAGTTAGCAGATCAAAAGTGCAGAAGTGTGGATCATCGCTGTCAGCGTTTGATGCATTAGCAATGTCCGTAGTAGATGGTACCTGTATGCCTGTAGTTTCTTGTATCTCACCCTCAGTTAGACTTGCCGGTGAGACCTCAATGAATGTCGTCATCAGAATAGGCAGCCGTTGGGGGCAACACGATGCATGAGCCGTTACTGGACCTAGCAAAGCGTCAACATCCGATGGCAGTACTGATGGAAGTGTAAGACAAATGTCCACGCATTCCTGTCCGCAAAGCAGGCATCGAAGAACAGGTAAAATTCAATCTTGCCAGATTGGTCTGAACGATAGAAATCACGTTGTGTTCAGATCTCTTAAATGAGCCAAGCCAAGAATCTGTGAAATCCTTTTACAATATCTCATTGCAAGGAGGCATTGTTCCATGGTAGTTTCGGTGTTGCTGGTGACCGGACTTGCCATATTGCTGCAGAAGGAATAAAAATAGAATTCCTGCTACTAGTCCCAAGATGAGAGGCAGGCCTCCGAACACTGAGTGCACGGAATTTGGAAAAATGCTGAGGACTGCTTCAAATGGTGTTAACAGTCCCGAAAAAACTGTCTTACATACATGTGTGATGCCGCTGGTATCAGACATGTTTAAGATTTGACTTAATATTTCTGAGAAATGTACTGGGCAGTTTGTCGATAATAGCGCATGTATCTCTGCAGAAGACCTTGCTACTTGCAGATCATACGTTTCTCTAGACGAGGTCAGTGGCACATTTTTTTGCAAGAGAATGGCTCTCATTCTGCTTAAAGTATCAAGAGATATTCAGTGAAGGCCATATAGCCGTCTCCCTTTCTGTCTCGCTTTTTGGATACAATACTTGCATACAACAAGTGACCGTGGATGACACAGTTACGAGATAACTTTTTCCTGGCAACATGCCACAACAGCTGTGATTATTGAGCATAATGTAGCTGCCATTGGATAGCTGCCTGAAAATTGGTACTATCGCTGTGGAGGGGGATCCGTGCAGGTGGCATGAGAGGTTATTTACAGAACTGTCGCAGGCTCCGTGTAAATTAATACCCTGGCACAGAAGTGTACCACTCAGTGAGTTTTTACAATTCTTTCCACTAAGGAATACTTCATGTCCCCTATTCCAACATCTGTGTGTGTGTGGTAAAACCCAGGTCGACTTAATGTATTCTTTACCCAACCTTTCATACAGGCCTGCTGGTATATGCTCTAGACAATACTGAAACAGGAACGAGGTGACTGGTATCGTAATGGGTCCATGAATTATCCATTCAATGACAGGCTTCTCAGAAACTGTTAATTGTAATCTTTCGAGTTTTTCAATGCTTAGCACCGTATAGTCTGATACTCTTTGTGCCAAAGAGATTTGTTTATCTGTAAGGTTAAATACAGCAAACAATGACGTGGTATTGATTAGATGCCATGGCACATAGCCTGAACGCAGATTTTGCAACGTCCAGCCTAGCAGCCTGATAGAACGTAATTGAGACTGGCCATGTTGTAACATTAACAAGTCTTGTTCTATGATGTCAATGGCAGATGACACAATGCTGTCCAAAGAATAAATTCTGGAGGACAGAGTCGTTAACCCATTGTCCACTACAGAGAGGCTTTTTTCTAAATTTATACGATCAATTTCTCGTATTCTTTCTGCAGTTTCCATTTGCCTCACTTTCCATATTTTGTTGTATGCCGCATATATTCCGGCGTATATGAAACGTTTTTGCTGTGGTTTGCGAGGCCCCATCAAGAAATCTCGCAAAACATTGCTTTCTTTCAGTAAAGATAAGTTTAATTTCTGGAAGTGTAGATTTCCCAAGCCACTCAAGGCACAGCTTCCCTACACTATAAGTAGTTACTATCCCTGGATGTTGTCTCTGGGAATATCTTGGATCTTGGATCTGGCCTATTCATAGTGAACCCTTGTGTCTTGTTCAGGAATCTATCTTGACAGTTATTAGTGTCTGTTTGCCAGATTAACCATTTTTTCAAATCAGGATTAGTTCTGTTCTGTTTTAAAATATATGATACGTCTACCTCCTTTTCTGTAGCATTATCACTGTCAGATATGGGTTTAGGTATAGATGGTTTATTTAAATCTTTTATCTTAGCTAGGCCAAGAAGTTTGTTGAACAGTGTCGTTTAAAAACATAATTTGTTCTGGTATAATGCAGGCTCTGAACAGGGCTTCTAAACCTCGCACCTGCCAGTCTTTAGTGCCCCAGACAGTTTTCGTCTCGATGTTGTCTTTCCAAAAGTCAAAACCTAATGTAGACAGTTGAGCATAAAAGTTTGCAGAATAAATTTGTTTAGTATTGGTCAACATTGTTTTCATGCCTGTCTTATTTATATTTATTTGAAATAAAAAGTTTCTGGATTTGTAACATTAAACCATGTGAAGTACGAAAACTTTTCTTGAAATGTTTTTGAGCTGCCTTTTGGCGGCATTGGACAATGTTCCCATTGATTATATGTATATAGGTTTTGAAGATTTATGCAAATAATGGTGACCATAATGATTAAAACAATACATTTGTTCACAATCTGATGACCCTTCTAAGTAGTCATGTTCTGTAAATTTAGCTGACATTTCTAAATCTTTCATCATATTTTTAACAGTCTCAAAGTCCCAATCATCAGAAAATTTACTGGGTGCGACAAAGTCACTCAAATAAACCTTAAACTGATATGAAATCTTCAATAATTCCACCAGACCATAGATGTCATAATCAGTTCTGTCCCATGCTATACCCCCAGGTATAGGAATGGCTGTGATGTTCACTGCTGATAGGCCTCTTCTTTCACGATGAGATGATTTGTAAGATTTCAGGACCAAGTTGATTTTCTTACTTGCTGTGTCCATAGTACTATATTTTCCATCAATCATCCTTCCCAAGCTTAACACTAGTAGGAGCCAGAGCAGGAGGAAAAATATACCTAATCCAATCCAAAATTCAACCCATGGTGAAACCAGATATGTTTTTTCTAGTAGATGAAGGAGTTCTGTTACTTTTTTCTTGAAGTTTGTCTTTGCTGGCTCCTCCTCAGGTTCACTGGGATCCTCAGAAAAGTTATCGAAGTTGATAAAGTAGCCAGACGTAGTTCTGTCAATTGTTGGGATTGCATCAGGATTACTTGAAATCACTGGAGCTGTCTCTTGTTTCGCCATGTTTGTATAGTCAGATGTCACATCATTGTAGACAGGCGTGTCTTCACAAACTGTTATTTGGGTTTCCAGAGGTACAAGATCCATGGCTTTGTTGCATAGTCCTTCTTTTCGTACTGCTGGTTTATCAAAAGTGATAAGTCTTTCAGTTTGAGCCTCTTGGATTGTAGCAAGATTCGGTTGTCTGCTACTTCTCGGGAGTCCACTGGGCCTACTACTTATTATCAGCCACATGTTGTGGTTTGACCAGGTCGATTGATACAACTCTGTTCTCCCTTTTACCAGCAAGGGGCGGTAGTACTATGGATCTTGTTAGATTAGATTAGATGTAGATTTATAGAGCGCAAATTGCTGCCCGGAGGCGTCCAAGCGCTAATGTTAACCAGAAACCTACAAGAGACCTGTAAGGGAGGCTTGCTTGAAGTTAATGAGGTAGGTTAAAAATATAGGTTTTTAGCTGTTTGCGAAATGCAGAAAGATTGGAGTTGGCTCTGAGATGCAGTGGGAGGGTGTTCCAGGTCCTGGATGCATTGTGGGCGAACGTCCTGCCACCGGATCTGGTCCTTTTTATTCTAGGGGCCACTGCTAGGAAGGTCTGACTGGAGCGGAGGCTTCTGCTGGGAATGTAGTGGGTGATTAAGTCACGGGTAATCCTAGGGCCTGTGTCCCAGAAGGCCTGATGGGCTATACACATTGCCTTGAAAAGAACTCTCTGGCGCACCGGCAGCCAGTGAAGGCTGACCAGGCTGGCCCTCACTGATTGTCTGCGAGGGAGCTCGAGCAGTATGCGGGCTGCGCAGTTCTGCACTGTCTGGAGCCTGCGCAGGGTGTACTCTGGGGCGCCGAGGTAGAGCACATTGTTAAAATCAAGGCGTGACTGTATTAGCCCCTGTATAACCATCTGTTTGGCTTCCATGGGGAGGAGGGGGAAGATTTTCTTTAACATCCTCATGATGCCAAAACAGGTGGCTGAAAGTTTTGTGGCCTGGACGTTGAAAGACAGGGATCTATCCAACCAAACTCCGAGGCTCTTGATATTGTTCTTGGGGGTTGGAGGGACGCCCAGACAAGGGGGCCACAGAGAGGCGGGAAAGCAGAGGTCTGGGGGGCCTAGGAGCATCAGCTCCTTTTTGTCCCCGTTCAGTTTGAGGGATGATAAGGACATCCAGCTCTTCACCTCTTCTAGGCATTCTCTAAGCCCGCCTGCCGCAGGCGGGTTGGCCTCCTGCGCCAGTGAGAGTGAGACCACCAGCTGCGTGTCGTCCGCATAAGAGATGATCTTAACCCCAAATGGACGGACGACCTCAGCCAGTGGCCTCATGTACAAGTTGAAGAGTGCGGGGCTTAGAGAGGAGCCCTGGGGGACTCCGCACTTCAGAGGTCTGCTGGTGGACACAGACTCACCCTCGAAGATTCGAAAGGATCTGTCCTCTAGAAAGGACTTAAACCACAACCAGGCTTTGTCCTTGATCCCGGCCCTGGACATACGGTGCAGCAAGGTGTTGTGGCTGACCGTGTCAAATGCCGCACTGAGGTCAAGGTGGATCACTGCCACTGATCCTCCTTGATCCAGGATTTTTCTGGCTTCCTCGGTGACCATGAGGAGGGCGGTCTCAGTCCCGTGTTTCGGTCTAAAGCCCGTCTGGGTGGGGTCTAGTAAATGGTGATCTTCTAAAAAGTTTACCAGCTGTTGGTTTATATATTTTTCCAGGATCTTACTCACCCATGGGAGCAGGGAGATGGGTCGGTAGTTACCCAGGTCAGTCGGGTCTAGATTAGGTTTTTTCAATAATGATCTGACCATGGCCTGCTTCCAGACGGTCGGGACAATGCCGGAGGTGATGGATGCGTTTAATACCTCCCTAATTGTAGGCAGAATGATCTGAGAGGCTGCCATTATTATGTCTGGCGGGGCTGGGTCGTCAGGGGATCCGGATTTGACTCTCCGCGCTAAGGATTCAAGGGTCGCAAGGTCTAGGGGGGGAAAGTGAGTCAGAGTGGATAGAGGTTGAGGAGGAGGGGGAGCTGTAGGTTTATTGGATTGAGCTGAGGAGGTTATATTTATGGGGGGGAAGGCGGAGTAGATAGTATTTACTTTCTGATGGAAAAACTCAGCAACGTTATTATAGTGGGTGGTGGATTTTGCGGCCTGCAGGCTGGGGGCGGGTTTCATTAATTTTTTCACGATTTGAAAAATTTCCTTAGGCTTTGACTTGGCAAGCAATATTCTATTGGAAAAATATGTAGCCTGGGCCGCTTTTACTTGAGCTTTATATTCGCTGATGGATTCTCGGTAGCGGGTTTTATTATCTACCGAGTAATCTGAACGCCATCGTCTTTCCGATTTCCTGCATAGGCGTTTCTTGTCCCTGAGAGCCTCCGTGTACCAAGGGGCAGTTTTATTGGGGCGCTTCAGCGTGATTTTACTTTTTGGGAGTGTAGCATCAAGGGTTTGTGTAATCCAGTTAACGTAGGCCTGGTTGGCTAGGCCAGGATCCTCGTTATCAAGGGTTGATTGCTGGCAAGTTTGATAGACCAGTTGTCAACTGCGAGGCGGGACCAAGCTCGCATGACCCTAGTGGTGGGTACAGTGGGAGAAGGCTTAAGCGACGTCCAGCTAATGGGGACCAGGGAGTGGTCTGTCCAGGGCAGAGGGATTGGTGACCCGGCTAGGAGATCAGAGCAGTTACTGAAAACAGGGTCCAGCAAGTGGCCCTTGATGTGAGTGGAAGTTTTAACACGTTGGGTAAGTTGCAAAGCTGCTAGATCGTCTGTCAAGGTGGAGGCTGTGTGGTCTGATAAGGAATCGAAGTAAAGATTAAAATCGCCTAGCAAGGTAAAATTGGATGTGGTGCTGACTCGTTCGGCCACACTTGAGGGTAGGCTTTCGTGAAACTGCTTCTGGGGGCCAGGGGGGCGGTAGATAAGAGTGCCTGAGAAGCAACTGTTAGGTGAGAGTTCAATGTTAAAAGCAAGGCTCTCACAATCAGGGATGTTTCAGAGGCAACTCGGCAGAAAAACTGTTCCTTATGAATAATTGCCAGGCCTCCTCCTCTCCCTTTAGGTCGGTCTTGCCTAATGATTTGGAAGCCTGACGGGAGAGCGGGGTCGGACTCGGAGGTAAGCCAAGTTTCCGTCAGAAACAATATGTCTGGCGTGTGTTCCTCTATTAAGAGAGCAATTTCGGCCCTGTGTTTCAGCAAGGAGCGACAGTTCAATAAGAACATGCGAAAATCGTGCGTGAGTTCAGCAGTTAGTTTGGGTTTGAGGGGAGAATAGCATTTGGGGCAGACTTGTGGCATGGCGCCGGCTTGATAAATATGCAGAGTGCAAATGCTGGCAGGGGGCCTAAGGCTGTGGAGGGTTTCAGCGCTGTAATATCTGGGCTCTGATGACTGAGTTGCAGGGGGACTGGCCTTAGGCCCGGACTCGGCGCGGACGAGCGCAGACGAGCTTGCTTTATGCGCGCCTTTGGCGCGCAATCGTCGCGCCCGCTGCGCCCGTCCGCTGCGCTTCCGGTAGATGCACATGTTTATGGGGCAGGGAGGGGGCGTGGTCTCAAGGTGGGCGTGTCCCTCGTTTCAGCGTGGTGATGGCGGCTGGACGATGGCCCACGAGATCTCCCTCTCAGCGCTAACTCCGCTGGGGGGAGTGCTTGCAGACAGAGATCGAGTGCAAGGAAGGCAAGGTAAATGGTCTTATTTTTAAAAACAACAGCAAGTTTTAAAAGAACAAATGTGCAAATGCGCAATCTTAGCTACTCCCGGCTGAGCCTCAGGAGGGTTCAAGTTATCTGACGCGCTAGCAGATCAGCGCGCTTTTAACTCGACTGGAGGGGGCGTGGCCTCAAGGTGGGCGTGTCCCTCGTTTCAGCATGGGTGATGGCGGCTGGAAGATGGCCCACGAGATCTCCCTCTCAGCGCTAACTCCGCTGGGGGGGAGTGCTTGCAGACAGAGATCGAGTGCAAGGAAGGCAAGGTAAATGGTCTTATTTTTAAAAACAACAGCAAGTTTTACAAGAACAAATGTGCAAATGCGCAATCATAGATATTCCCGGCTGAGCCTCAGGAGGGTTCAAGTTATCTGACGCGCTAGCAGATCAGCGCGCTTTTAACTCGACTGGAGGGGGCGTGGCCTCAAGGTGGGCGTGTCCCTTGTTTCAGCATGGGTGATCGCGGCTGGAAGATGGCCCACGAGATCTCCCTCTCAGCTCTAACTCCGCTGGGGGGGAGTGCTTGCAGACAGAGATCGAGTGCAAGGAAGGCAAGGTAAATGGTCTTATTTTTAAAAACAACAGCAAGTTTTAAAAGAACAAATGTGCAAATGCGCAATCTTAGCTACTCCCGGCTGAGCCTCAGGAGGGTTCCTTGGATTGCCATGACAGGTTCTGCTTTTCTGTAAGAAGGCCCAAATTCCTTCTTCACTGCGATTTTCTCCCTGACCAGATCCCCAATCTTCTGAATCCAGACAGGCCTTGCTGGGACAGGTGGTTTGTCTTCAGTGGGCGTTTGCTTCTGTATTGCGTTACTCAGACTACTTCTAGTTTCATTTAAGTCCTGTAAAACAGTCAAACGATCTTTGACATCAAAGGGTTTTTGTTCCACCACTGAAGTCTGACAATCGAAGTCTTCGATTATCATTCTAGTACCAAACATTAGTTCATACGGAGTGACTCCACCCAGAGAATTTCTTGGCAGATTATTTAGACTACGTTGGACACTTATTAGATGTTTGACCCACTCATCAACCGAGCCTAATACCTTAGCTGTTATGGATTGCTTTACGGCACGGTTTTTTCTTTCCACTACCGCATTACCTTCAGGATGGAAGGGACTAGAATACCGCAATGCAACGCCCAAGCTAGCCATGGCCTCCTTGTAAGCTCGAGAGCTAAACGCAGGACCCTGGTCAGAATGCAGCATGCCAATTGCGTATGTGCCGATAAAGGCTCGCAAATCCTTTATAACAGTTCTGGCGTCAGCCGAGCGCTGGGGCCATATCCAAATAAATCTTGTCCTAGTAGTTGTGGGACTGCATTCGTCCATTATGACGTTTGCAGGTAGACAGTCTAATGCTGTCTAGTAATGGTATCTGAACTGGGCTGGCTACTCTGTAGTCAGGTATCTTGTGGCTTTCGCTGCTGCGATTTCTGTTGCAGTAAGGGCATTAAATTGCGAAATTGTACACATCAACTCCCAGTCCCGGCCACCACTACATCTTTTCTAATTCTGTTAGAGATTTCAAGATCCCTTGATGTCTCAGACCCTCTCACATATGTGCTTCGTTTACCAAAGCAGCTCTTCGATTCCTGTTTGGAATTACTCTGTCCCCCACTCCAGGGATTTGAGCAAAAGGAACAGAATTTGCATCAATTATGTATGTATTTGTGAGTGGATAGTTTAGAGGTAACGCTGCATAGCTGCCTTCCATTGAGGTTTTTACTGCTAGTAGAGTTTCACCATCTATTACTCTTCTCGAGCGAGTGTTTGTAGCTACGGAAGCCGTTTGCACAGCTGCCTTCGTGGCTTCATCAGCCAATGAATTCCCTGCAACGTGAACGCCATCACGCTGATGACTCAGTGTATGAATCACGTGAGCCTTTTGTAGTTCTTTCTGTAATAGAACTACTTGTTCCCAAAGCGTTTTATGCTTAATTGTGCCACCTTTTGAATTTTTGAAACCGTTTTGAACCCAGTTCTGCACGTGTTTGTTGTAAGATTCAACGCAGAAATATGAATTGCACACTATTAGTGTGGGGATTTTGCGATCGGTATTTTCAAGCGCCATCTTGAAAGCGTGTAGTTCAGCTCGCTGAGCTGTACAGTGTCCAAGTGATTGAGTTTTAAGACCATAGGTCTGAATTTACCTTTGCGCCAATGACCTTTAACGATCGCGCATGCAGCACTATAAGCTTGTTTACCCCCAATTGAGGGCTGTGCTGATCCGTCTGTATATATTATACAGCCGTAATGTTCTAGAGGCAGAATTACGGTCGGTAGAGGACATTCGTATTGTAGGAATTCTTGTGTCTTCAAGTATTCAACGTCTGTTGCAGCAAGAGAGTTAACCCATTGTATCCATCTTGGATGTAAAGCTTTTGCATTTGAAATGCTTGCTTTCGTCACTGCCTGTAAGGCAGGTACAGGTGTAACGATCATTATACGTTTACCCTGCGCAAGAGCTCTCTCTTTTGCTATTGCAGTTTGAACTGCTGTCAGAATTTTTTCTGTTGAAGTGAATTTCATTTCAGCTTGTGTGTACAAGTGTGATTTGAATGCAATTGGTACCTTTTCTCCTTCATTAAAGGTCAGGTATGTGAATCCGCATTTCCCTGGGATAACACGGATCACGAGATTGCGCGCATTGTTGCGTGTATCTAATTGTGTTTTTGCTAACATGTCTGTTTGTACTGAACGCAAAATTTCTGTATGTTTCTGAGTCCAATTTGTTGGTTTGAAATCAGGTTTGATTAGTTCGTAGAGAGGTTTAACCCTTTCTGCGTAATTCAGAACATAAGTTCTTCCAAAATTCAGGAAACCTAGTATTGACTGTAAGTTTTTCAGCGTTTTTGGAGGTTGGAGCAGCGCACATTTTTCATGAAAGTTTGCTGCCAGGCTTTTGCCTTCACTTGACAACTCATATCCTAAGAAAAGGACGTTGAGGTGGGCAATTCGTGATTTCTTAAAATTGAATTTATACCCTTCAGAAGCGAACCCAAGTATTATGGTGTTCACTCTTTTCAAGTGCACGTCCAAATCATCATCTGTAAGATAGATGTCATCGACATAAGATAATGCCTCATCATCGTACATTTGTACTATTTCTGTTACTCTGGCTAAAAATAACCCTGGACTATTCTTGAATCCCTGGGGGGGACGGCAAAATTGTCGCTGTGTCCCCAAGATTGAGGAAGAGGTCAAGTGCCGACTTTCCGGTGCAATGTTTTGACAGAAAAACCCATTTGAAATGTCTAATGTGGTTTTATATTTTTTGCGCACAATGTTATTCATCAGTGCTGCACTATGTGAATTTTGGACTGCAAATGTTTTGCAGCAAGAGTTTAGGTGTCTGTAATCCAAAACTAGACTATATGAATTGTCTGGCTTGGAGACAGGAAACAAAGGATTGTTCATAGATGAGGTGCATGTTTCAATCACCCCTTGATATTCAAGCTGATCTAAGATCTCCCTGACTTGTTTTTTAGCTTCTTGCTTGACTGGATACTGCTTCTGAGCAATAGGTTGATGTTTTAACTGGATTTTATGTTGAGGAGAATCCTCATGCCATCCTACGTGATTTTCATATAATGCTGGAGCTTGGGCCACAGCCCATTTCCTGGCATATGTATTTTTTTTAATGAATTGGAATGTGATTTGAGAAGGCTGGCATAATTATCTCTTCGCCGTGTGGGCACTCCCTAACAACTGCAGGTGGCCAGTCTCTTTCAGCTAGAAGTATGTCATAACCCTTGGAAAGCTTGTCCCAAAAGAGAGCTTTTATTTTTCTAGTTATGTCCCCCTCCATCCGGAGTGTTACTTCATATAACTTGTGGTGTACACTAACCCTGGTGTCAGCAGTTTCAACTTGAATGCATTCATTCAAATCCACTGTCTCCAGATGATCTTTTAGGATCTTGCGAACTATGGTTACTTCTGCTGTGCTGTCTAGCATTGTCTGAGCCTATTCCCCGTTCTTGAGTTGTGTCCTCAGAATCCTCTGCATGTCTGATCTTTACACTTGCTACCTTCTTTTTGGAAAATTGAGCCTTTTTACTTTGGTGAACGGGTTCTTTGTCTTTGGACTTGACGCGTTCTTCTTTCTGTTCTGACCGTCCTCTTCTTTCCGATTTCTGCGAGGAAGTCTGAAAGGTACGAGAGGAACGTGTATCATTATCTTGATATCTATCAGGTTTTCTTAAAGTATCCCTATTTCTGAGGTTGTACCTCTTTTCAGAGCGCTCCCGTTGGGGAGACCTATCTCCTCGTTGAGGAGATCTTTCTCTGGACTGGGAATGCTTTTCTTTAGGAAGTGTTTGTTTAATGTTCTCCCACTTCTTTTTAGGAGTAGTGATATTATTTTTAATAAAAGTTTTTTCAGGATTCTCTGTTAGTTGTGGTTTTAGTGGTTTCCCACCCAAACTATCTCTACCTAGTTCTTCATAGGATTTTTCAATAATTCTAGCAAGCTCATATGGTTGCTCAGTAATATCTGTTTCTTTTAGTTTCTGGCGGATTTCCACTGATGCTGCTTCACCTTTAATGTTGGCTATTAGTATAGCCGAGACCTGTTTGAAATCTTTCAGTAATTTCATACCTAGATTTAAAGCCGGTTCTGGACCGTATTCATTTTGAATCTGTCTTAGAATGTCTGGTATTACCGCCATGGACGGAACACCATGTGTTTTAGTGTAGATTGAAGAAAAGACTGTGCCCCAAGTGTCACAATCCTCTATGTGTGGTGCAATCCCCATAGGTAAACAGATTGTCAGAATCCTGTGTTTCTCATGAGGCGTACTATCAGGAAATACTGCCTCTATTTGAGTAATTTTTTGTGCTAACCAGAACGGAATTTGTTCTCCTTTTGCTGGTAGTTTACCAATGACTGACTGTATAGTCTGTGGTGTGATTTTATTTGTGTTCTCCTGGTGAGGGGTGTGCTGTGGAATTCTTACAGCTGGTTGAACAGTTAATGTCAGCATGACATATTGAACCAATTGTCTATGTATTTTAATTAACTGTTTTAGCTGAGCTAACAATTCTGCATCTGACATCCTTTCAATGTCTGGATGTGGTGTATAGCTGGCTAGTACCGGCCATGTTGCTCCTGGTCTACCTAGTGGACCGAGCCTGGTAATGTGATTTTGATGATTTAGGGCGCCTTTAAACCAGAGCTGATTCTCTTGGTAAGTTAATGGAATTTCAACGTCCTCGAAAGGAACGTATTCCACTGGAGGTTCCTCTGCTTTGTAGTAGTGGAACTCACGTGTTCCCGCATTAGCTGCTGGAAACTGAATCCATGAATAGAATACCTCTGTCTTCCTATACTCATGTGCCTCTATGACAAAGATTACCCTGCCACCCTTTGATGATGCTCCATTATTTATGAGTCTGTAAGTTATACTTTTCCTTACATTTACCGGGAGCAGTATAGCATCCGCGTCATTTTCTAAGATTGCAGCGTCCTCTAAAGCCGCTTGAGCTGCTGCTGCAGCTCTCTCTATTTTGGTATCACTATCCGACATTTTAGTCGACTGAGAGTTTGCAGAACAAGTTTCAAGGAAGCAAAGATTAGGTGCACAATATTTTGGAACATTGTATCCTTCAAAGTTGAACAAACCAAAAGCTAATACATAGGATTTTTCGTCCTATTCAGTTTTGGCGGAATTTATCGTTTCACCCACTCCAGACGTCTTTTGGAGTTTTTACGGGCAAAAGGGGTCTGTGTGAAAAGCACGACTGAGTTACTCTAGTATCTAGCGTTAAATTATCGCCTTACCAAACGTTGGGCGCCATGTAGTGTAGTTCCTATATTCCCAATAGGCTCTGCGCATTGGAATAATATATCCTGCAGCTTAGATGTAGCACTTAAGTCGACTAGGTCTCTGCCGAATATATTAGACTTAATTGTGAGTGCCAGCTAGCTCAGAGGTCACTAGAAACTTTCTTGAATAAACAAGATGTTATATGGTTGTCTCTGACAACCATATAACATGACAACTTTGTATCCCCAGAATGAAACGTATCTCTAGAGTCGCGGAAACAATAGACGGCTATTTCACTCAGTCAGATGTGCATGCTTTGTTTCACCAGAGTTGCTTGGAAATAGAGAGACGGGCGTTTTCAATAAAAGTATTTATTGAACAGTCTTATTTCTTAAGCATAAGAAATGCACTGCTACAATTGAAATGCTAGTTAAAAAGTACAACACATATAATACGAATAGTATTATAAAATAGTACTGTAAGAGCATGATATGGTTTCTAAGCCATAAACATAGAATACATAAAATGCATAAAATACATACAGAGTTTAAAATAGTGGCTAAAAGTACTCAACTGGTGCTTCTAAAATACGCCTACCCCGGTGTACCTAACCTAAGTCTAGTACGAGGGAGGAGTAAGTGTGGTGTAGCTTAAGTCTAGTAATTTTCTGCCAAGAATCCGTTCCAAGAATTCTCTAACGGTCTAATCAGCTCCGTACCTTGGTTTCAGAATGATAGAGGTCTTGTATCTCTCTCTCAGGACTCGATCTCCCAGCAACCCGCAAGGGTAGCCTGGAAACACCGGAGCTGGATTTCTCGGCAAGAGAAAAGACAGCGTCTTCTCAGTGCGTCAGTTGGAAGGTCGGCTTCCTTTGACACTTGCAGCAGCAGGGCGTCGGGCAAGTAGTTAGTCGATCTGCTCCTAAACCACTGTGTGTTTGACTGGGCAAATGTAGGCATATTTATACTTTGAAGGTGCCGAGTTTGACATAAGATTGGACATAATATCGTCACTAGTGCCTCAGTTCCTTGAAAATCCAGGAGTTCTTGGATAAATTAGAATTCAAGCAGGAGGAAGTCCCTTACTGCTGAAGGCTGGTTTTTCCAAGAAATTGTTGTGGATTCCCGGAGTTTAGTGGAAGTAGCCATGCCGTATTTGGGCTGCACAGGCTAAGACTAAATAAGGCAATGTTTCCTATGCCTATATAAGGACTAGGTGAATTATACCTATATATGGGCATGAATCGGGAAAATTACACTAGGGTCCTAGATTCCCACATAACAACTCTAGGTACACTCAGAGTAGAGTTTGCATAGTAAGAGTATTGGTATGCTAGATTACTACCTTGTTTATATGCCCACATATATACAATTAGCAAAATGGTAGCACTATTTCTGGTAGGTACTTGTAATCACATGTATTTGCTTCTGTCTACTAATCATTGTATCACATGTATTTTGTGCAAGAAAAACATTGGTTCAATAATTGAAAACATCCCACTGTATATTCTCCGTATATTTCTCCAATAGTAAATGAGCACTAGTGACTGAGCTAAAGGTTTCTGTACTGTTTCCACGATTCCTGAGGAATCAGGGTTGTCATGTTTAGTGGTTGCCAGAAACTATTTGCTCCCTGGTAAGTTAGGGGGGCTTACAGTGGCACTGTGAGCTAGCTGGTCTGTAGCCCAACGTATCCTGCAGGGGTGTCTGGAATCAGTCTTGACACCAAGTTCTTAGTTTATGTTGTTGGAACAAAGCGCCGGTCCTACGGACTGGTAGGAACTAGACAACAATACATCATAAATATTGCCGATGATGCTCCGGCACAACCAGGCCACCATGAAACAGAGGCTCTGTAAAATGGCCCACATCCAACTCTTATGCATAACTGAGAGATATATTAGGGTAATCAGACAACACTTCATCTTCAAGTATCACAGATCACTGGAGATAGGTGGAATCTGCTCAAAATAGGGCGCAGAAAGCACATTTTGCCCATTGGCAAATTCACAAAAAGAATGTGCCATGTACTAAATTAAATGTGTATGGCAAACTGAATTGCGCATATACATCTTACCCCTTGAATCTTTTGCACTCAGGAGGCAAAGAACCAATGCTAGACCTTTTCTAATTGAAAAAAAAATGTACTAGAATTTGCATCTGATACACATTCCGTTTCCCTGTAGCATTCCTAACTCTTAGGGTGTCTGGCTTGCAAAATTGTGCAATGGTGGTTGCAGACAGAAATCTCACTGATGTCCTTTGCGGACCCCATGCTCCACCATTCGTGAAGCGCATGAGTGGTGGAGAGCAGATTAACATTTCCACCCCTACGTTAAAGTTGAACATGTTGCTAGTTCTTGTACGAGTGGAGAGGCAATTTGAATTGTGAGTCCGTTGATGTAAGAATGCCCCTGTCAAGATGCCCACAGGCTCATGGGAGTCAACGCACAGCAATGCTGCAGGCAGAGGACACAACCTTTAATTCATGGGGGACCTTTCTGAAAATCTGACTGCTCCATTTACACTCACCCTCTAGCTCTACAACTACCAGAATCTTTGCCCAAAGGTTTGCGTCTACTCTTATGTGCCTGGATGATGCAAGGATCATATATGAATTTCCATACACCTTGTTAAAACACTAGATGTGGGTATCTAATAAATCTTAAATAAATGCAGAAATACTTTTGCAAAGAAATTGGGGTTGAGAAATATGTAGACCCTCACCCGTTGTCTGCACCAGTTCCCACTTATAATATGATACATCCTTTTTCTAACAATCAGGAGCTGCCCGTGCAGGTAAAAGCAGTGGGGCGGTGGGACGGGGGTTAGACTTTAGACTGATGACGCAGAAGGAAAATGAATTCATACATTTTCCTTCGTAGTCGTATGTCAAATCCCCCTCATCCCGCCCCACTGCTCTTACCTGCATGGGCCGCTCCTGCTAACAATGTACTGTTTTAGTATTCCAGCAGGTAACATGTTTCAAGTAAAACCCTCTTTATCAAGGATTTCATAATATTTTTTTGCCAATATTAACAGGTACTTACAAAAATAGCGAAATATGCCTCACAGGAATTGAAAAGTATTCATATTAAGTTGCCCCAACAATGGTGTCAGCGACCCAATTTAGGGTAGACCATGTCTTTATAATGGAATGTTGGTTGCCTGTAGTAGGATTTCAGCAACCTGTGTCATATCACAGCATGTCCTTACAACCGTTATTTTTGCACCGTTTAGACGTTTGGCTTT
Organism: Lissotriton helveticus; assembly: GCF_964261635.1. NCBI lineage: Eukaryota > Metazoa > Chordata > Amphibia > Caudata > Salamandridae > Lissotriton > Lissotriton helveticus. Next base: position 100,789,260 of record NC_136058.1, on the reverse strand, counting down.
TAGCTTGCACATGAAGTTTAAGAAGTTTCAAATAACATAGACACAGATAATAATTTCAAGATTTTTAATCAACAAAGTGTAAGGCTGGAGAAAAGACAAAAACCATAACTGTCTGGATATTTTCCATGTTGTAACTCAATGTAAAACTGAATCGGTGCTCATCATGCATATTGTGTTTAGTCAGATAGGTCTGAGAAGTTGGCTGTTGATTGAGGAGGAAAAAACACTATTCAAGCAACGGCCACAATTCTTGTCAGGGTGAACCACAAAGTGTAACTGAATTAACCTGCGCTTAAACTTCCGATACTTTGGCAGAAAAAGAGTCAGCCTTAACTAAGAGGCAATGTGTAAAGTATTTATGCATTAATCCACCATTAATTTAGAAAAGTACAGTACAGTCTAATAAATGATTTGACACCAAAACAACAAATATCCAATCAGAAGAACCAAAGTTAATAATTTTTCAAGTTATAAGTAAGAAATAGTGCCTAAAAGATCAAAGTGCCAACCGCAGACTAGTCACGCAAGGCTGAATTAAAGTTGAAAATTATGACCGACCGTGATGCAGCTTGGGTCAGATGCACGAAATGGATTGGGCCCAATCTCGGCTTACCTTGGAACGTAGAAGAATTTTTGAAGAAAAATGTCTGAGATGGTAAAGTTCAGCGGGGCAATGCAGCTAGCATTGAGGAGGAGGTGTTGTTGTCTCGGAGCTGCTGGATGAGGTTGCAGTAAAGATTATTTTGTTCAGACTTTATCTCTTTTCGAAAGTCATAGAACTCCAGCGGGATGAAGGTGCAGGCTATAGCCAACGAGGGATCCACGAGGGTGGATACCCCTTCTGCGAGGAGTTGTTGAGCAGGATTTGCTTCTGTGAAAAATAACATAGTGCGAACTACTGTGAAGTCAAACTAACCGGTGATGCACACTGAGCGCATCGGAGAACAGGTACGTCCCTGTCTCCTCTTGGTTCTCAAAGCACTTTTTGGCAGAACATTTTCTGTTTTAAATTACAATTCCTTAGACACCAAACATGATATTTCAACCTACTCCCAAGCAAACGTTATAGCTTATTAAATGTAATAATGTAACCCAATGTTATCCTATGGACAAGGTAGGCCTCACACCAGTCAAAAACTAATTTGGTACTTTTTCACTTTTAGGACATTTAAATCTTAAAAGTACATGTTCAACTTTTTAAATACAATGCATCCTGCCCGGTTGTATGACGTTACTACGCATACTAATAACATGTGTGCCATTACAAAATAGGTATTACTAAGCTAGTATGCTTACAACGACCTACCATTACAATGCATTCTTTTACCACGCATATGCCTTTAACATGCATGCCTTTACCACACGTACCATTATAAAGCAAAAGCATGAGTGGTAAAGGCATGCACTTGGTAAAAGTGTGTAAGGTAAGTAACACTAACCTGCCCTACTCTAAACCCTAAATCACTACCCCTGCACAATCCCCTAGCCTCCAGCCCCCAGCCCTTGCCCTACCCTAAACTCTAAATCTCGACTCCTGCATCACCCCCGGTCCCAATCCTTTACCCTACCCTAAACCCTAAATCACTACCCCTGCATGACCCCACCCAATGCCCAGTCATTTCCGTACCCTAAACCCTAGAAAACTACACCAGCATGACCCCCAACCCTCAGTCCTCTCCCTACCCTAAACACTAAAACACTAACCCTGCATGACCACCCAACCCCATGTCATCTCCTTACCCTACCCTAAAACACTACCCCTGCACGACCCTTAATCCTCTTCCTACCCTAAACCATAAAACACTATCCCTCCATGACCCCCGACCCCTAATCCTTTCCCTACCCAAAACCCCAACCCCCTTTTACTCCAAAATAGTACCCCCCATCCCAGGCCAATCCCTCTTACCTCTCTTTCCACGTAGTTCCTCTCTCTCCTCGTGGTTCCTGGTTCCTGCGGTCATCTAAGGGGTGGTGCATGTCGTTGTGAGGAAGCGGAAGAGCCTGTTTCCTCACAAAAAACGTGGATCGCCTATATATTTTCAAAACATATGTGATTTTACCATACATACCTTTACAACTAATTTCGTTGTAAAGGCATCCGTGGTAAAAACCACATGCATTGTAAAAAATGCATAGTAAAGACTACGCGTTGTTACGACGCATGCACTTGCATTATAATGGCAGACGGGGTAACAGCAGTGATGTAATGGCTGTTACCTACCTTGCCCTATGGCTGTATAGGGACTACCTTATGGGTAACTTAAATGTAATACAAAAGGAGTTATAGGCCTGGAAAGGGGTTTATTTTTTCAAGTTCAATTGGCAGTTTAAAACTGCATACAGTCATTCTCTTTTAGGAAAAAGACGATTGTGTGTGGAGGATGTTTTTGGGATCCTAAAGAACCTAGCAATCATTGGGTTTAGGTAGGACCTCTGCAGAATGCTTCGTGATAATTGCTAGCGTCATCAGTTTGGACTGTGGGACAAATCACTCTGATGTGAGTTTGTCCTCATTTTGTTGCATATTTTGGTTTAGGTGATAATTGTATGCGAGTGGATACAAAAATTATATTTTAGACTTTGTTTTTCTGCTTTGAAGTCAGGGTGCCATTTGTGGGTCTTTTCCTTCTCTGTTTAGTGTATGAGATTGTTCAGAACTAAAATGAATCTCAAGCTGTAAATAAATGTTAGAATGTCATTAGAAGTTTTGTTTTATAAATTATGAAACGGTATGCCTCTGTGTGGTATTTTTTTTAAACATAATTTATTGCCATTTAGGTATCAGCAATACATATTCATGTCGTTTCTTGTTCATACACATCTCTGGTTAACAGTTCAAAGTATTATTCCTGGCTGATTAGTTGGCAACTCGTCTATATCCCTTCTTGCCGTGTTACGTTCCGCCGTAGTATGCAGCGCCAGTTGTAAGATCTTGGCCCCGTCCCTGAGCCCAAGACGGTGGTAAAAGATCTGGGAGTGAAACTGGACCATGAGCTCACCCTAACACAACAAACTAATCAAGTGGTGGGTTCATGTTTCCATGTCATTGGTCTTCTCAGGAGAGTTTTCCCTCTGCTACCGGATTCCACCAGGAGAACGCTGGTCCAATCACTAGTGTTAAGTAGGCTGGACTACTGCAATGGCTTGATGCTGGCTGCCAATGAGGGTATTTTGGATAGATTGCAGGTTGTGCAAAACACTGCTGCACGACTTGTTCTAAATGTCCCGCCTCGGACTCCCTCAAAACCATTGTTGGCCAAACTACACTGGCTCCCAGTAAGGCAGAGGGTGATGTTTAAGATCTGCTGTGTCATCCACAAATGCCTTATTGGGAAGGGTCCGGGCTACCTCACTGAAAAATTCATCCCTTATGTTCCGTCCAGATCTCTGAGATCAGGTGATCAGGAACTGCTATGTGTTCCCAGGGCCATGAAGGCCAGAAAGGGGGGAAGGGCCCTATCTGTAGCTGGTCCTAAACTGTGGAACCAACTCCCGAAGGAAATTAGAGTATGCAGGGAACATTTCCCTTTTAGGAAGAAGCTCAAAACGTTCCTTTTTAACTATTAGTCAGACTAGGGCTCTGTTTCTAAATTGCGACTAGTTGCTGTTCTTCAGCTGATGCCAAAGGCGCGGAGATACTCCTCCGGGAGTCGATTCACAGCGCCATACAAACGTGCAAATAAATAAATAATAAATAAGGAACCTCCATCCAAAATAACAATCTAACATTTCCTCCCAAACTGTCCCCCCTGCCTCCCCCCACCCCTCACTGCTGTCGACTAACATGTCACTATGACTCCCGTCGCACGTGTGATCTGGGTCTCACTCTCCATATGCTACACCTGAGGCCAGACTCACGTAAACCTTCAGGTCTGTAGATGTTAGGGTGCTATGGTCAGCTTATGCTGCCTCATCACCCCCTCCATTCCTGGGTATAAGGGCTAACCAGTCGAGACCTGGCCTCAGGGGTGCTGGGAGTAGATTCCTGGTCTGCATTCTTCAGGTCGTCTTCTAGAACTCCCCAAGCCTGCGCTCTCTCTGGTCTGCCTATGCCTCGTTGCGCATTCCAAATCAGTATTCTATGTTTGCAGCCCGCCCACTTCTCCTTATCACTCTGTGTTCTGAGGAGCTTATCTTTCGCTGCTTAATGGTTCCCATTAATGTGCTCATGACATCCGCCCTATTCAGGGTGAATGGGGGATTCCTTCGTTCCGGATCTAGACTACCTGCCACCTATTGCGTAAAGCATTGGAGTTGTCCTACCAGGTAATAGCTCTCCATATCCGGCACCACTAATCCTCCCTCCACCTCGCTCTTCTCAACGTGGCCAAGGCCACTCTATTTCTGCTGGGCCCCTAGATAAATGTTGTGATAAGAGAGTTGTGCGAACAAAACCATGCACTGGGGATCCACACTGGTAGGGTGGTGAAGAAATATAGCAATCGGGGCAGTGCTATCATTCTTAATAAGGAAATTCACCCCGCCACCGACAGGGGTAGCGTTCCCCAAAAAGTCATACAACTTTTCAGCGATCGTAGGCCCCCCCCACATTCCCCTCCTGGACATCAGTGAAGTCATGATATACTTTCTCCCCTAGGTACCTAAAACAGCACGGCTCCCACTGCAGGTCTCCCAGTTCCATGGGAGGCGGAGTGTCCCTTGTCACCGGAAAAAGTCGCGACTTCTGCCAGTTAACGCATAGTCCAGAAAGGGTTCTGAACTCATCCATCATGCACCAGGCCCCCATTAAAGCTGTACGGTGTCTTTTAGAAATAGCAGGAGAACTTCTGCATATAATGCAATGTGGTGTGTCTGATCAGCTAGTCGAATACCCTCATAGGGTGTCCAAGAGCGTGCTACGCATGCAAGTGGCTCTATCGCTAGAGCGAATAATAGGGGGGAGAGAGGGCACCCCTGTCTCGTGCCTCTCTCCACCCGGTATTGCGTTGAAATGGTGCGGCCCATAGGGACCCTCGCTACTGGGTCCTTATACAGTATTTTAACCCCTGACCAAGCCCCATTCGTGTGAGCACAGCATACAAAAATTCCCATTCGATACTATTGAATGCTTTCTCAATATCGATAGCAAAGATCGCCCCTTCCGGGGCTTCCTCTGTATCCTGTTGCAGGACTGCGAAAAGACACCTGATGTTGAGGGTTGTATTTCTGCTAGGAATGAATCTTGCTTGGTCGGGATGCACCAAGGAGATCATATGTGGTAGCAGTCTGGTGGCCAATATCTTAATTAGTATTTTGAAATCTAAGTTTAGCATCGACAGCGGTCGGTATGCTGTGCACTCTGTTGGGATCTTGTCGGGCTTGAGCAGGGGGATCATTACCGCCTCTCGTGTTGTCTGTGGTAGACTCCCACCTTCCCATGTTTCCGCATATGGTTCCACTAATCTAGGTGCTAGTTCTGCAAGGTATGTGGCATAGAATTCCTGGGTTAGTCTATCGGAGCCTGGGGTTTTCCCTCGTGCCATGGCTTTGACCGCCCCCCTGATCTCCAGTTCTGTTATTGCGGCCCCCAGTAACTCTGCCTCCTCCGCCTCAAGGGTGTGAAGCGGGAAGGATGACAAGTAGTCTGTAATCCTATCTATTTCGCGGCTGCCAGTACTTTTGTATAAGTGGGCATAGAAGTCACGGAAGCGGCTATTAATCTCCTCTTGCCTATGCAGGGGCCATTCTATCTGGTCATGAATTGACAATATAGTGCTGCCCCGCTTGGACGGGTTGGCTAGTCCTGCCAACAGGCGCCCTGCCTTGTCTCGTTCAGCATGCGTCCTATCCATGTACTTCTGGTAGTCAAAGCAGCGCAGATGCTCTTCCGGTACTGCTACCTCTTCTTTGGCCTCTAGCAGATCCTGCCTCAGTTCCGGGTGTTCCGGCCGTCTACGCTCTAAGTTCTTGAGTCCCACATCCGCTCTTTCTATGACTGCTTGTTCTGCTCGATTTTCCCGGCCCTCTTTGGAGGAAAGGTGATTGATGGTGACTTCAGTCTCTTATCATTCCAGTGCAAGGGTTAGAGTAGTGGATAGAGCCTATTTACAAGGCACTTTGATATGATTCTGTATTCTCCTCCCTAGATTAGGGCCTATACATATAGGCTAGGGGATAGATTCGCTAGTATTAGGGATAATTCGTCCTTTAGTTAGGGTATTAGTATACTTTCCATGGAGTTATGCTGAATTCAGGCCTGGTAGGCCTCAAACGGGAGAGACTCCATCTTTCTTTCTGCCCCGGCAGCTTGGGATGCTTCTAGGTCAAGTGTAATGTTTTAGTTACGAGGTGTTGTTCGCTTGGAGAGAACCGGTTCAGGCCGGCCCTTGTCGAAGGATTGTATTTTTCTTCATACCGAAGACACAACATCAGGCCGGCCGGCTGGGAACGTGTCCTTGGTACGGGGAGGTACAAGAATTTGGTGGGCGGCAGGTTACTGGCTGGAATTTTCCATGAAGAAACACGCTTCTATATTAGTGAAAGCCCGAGATAGTTGTGCAGTCAGTTTGTAGTCGGCATCTAGCCGTTAGTAGAAAACCTATTACTTATTCCAGGGAAGACAGATGCCATTCCAAAGGCAGAGGAGAATCGAGAAACAGACACTCTCCTAGCAGAACAGCCAGGGAAGGAGAGTAGCTGATGAGAGGAAGGTCCCAGGGACTTGGAGAAGGGTGAAGGGAACAGCGCATAGCGGTGCAGCCGTGTATCCGTGATTGTGGAGGTGTGACTTCAAGACGAGCCAAGGCCCAGACGAGAAGGGAACCTAGATGACTGCTGACTGTGGACTTCATATTAATAAGGTGATGTCGACCCTTTCTTATTAGAGTGTACGACCTAATCTTTACTTTTCTTTGCAGGCTATGTGTTGTAGTATGGTGTTATATGTTTGTTTGCAATGATGGGAAATAAAGTACCCCAGTTCTTAGTGAACCGACATGTGCCGTGTGTTCTTGTATGAGAGGGTAACCTATTCTTCTAGTCAGATGCTGCTATGTGAACAGATGCTAACCCTGATCAGGTAAGTGGTAACTGAATAAGGGAGAGAGGAGCCCCTTGAATTAACGACCATACTGCATATTATCTAAATTGGCAACCGTTGTGTGATCGGGAATACTATGGTTCTATACCCCTGATGAATAGTGAGATCGACCCCTTTGTATAATGGTAATCATAGGATAAGCTGCCGTCTGGGTAGGTTGTCTGGGTTCGTATGGGACCGTGAGACCGCCGATTCTAACGCTGCCGTCTGGGTAGGTTGTCTGGGTTCGTATGGGACGGCGAGATCGCCGAGTCTAATGCTGCCATCTGGGTAGGTTGTCTGGGTTCGTATGGGACCGCGAGATCGCCGATTCTAACGCTGCCGTCTGGGTAGGTTGTCTGGGTTCGTATGGGACCGCGAGATCGCCGATTCTAATGCTGCCGTCTGGGTAGGTTGTCTGGGTTCGTATGAGACCGCGAGACCGCCGATTCTAACGCTGCCGTCTGGGTAGGTTGTCTGGGTTCGTATGGGACCGCGAGATCGCCGAGTCTAATGCTGCCGTCTGGGTAGGTTGTCTGGGTTCGTATGGGACCGCGAGATCGCCGATTCTAACGCTGCCGTCTGGGTAGGTTGTCTGGGTTCGTATGGGACCGCGAGATCGCCGATTCTAACGCTGCCGTCTGGGTAGGTTGTCTGGGTTCGTATGGGACCGCGAGATCGCCGATTCTAATGCTGCCGTCTGGGTAGGTTGTCTGGGTTCGTATGGGACCGCGAGACCACTGATTCTAACGCTGCCGTCTGGGTAGGTTGTCTGGGTTCGTATGGGACCGCGAGATCGCCGATTCTAAAGCTGCCGTCTGGGTAGGTTGTCGGGGTTCGGATGGGACCGCGAGATCGCCGATTCTAATGCTGCCGTCTGGGTAGGTTGTCTGGGTTTGTATGGGACCGCGAGACCGCCGATTCTAACGCTGCCGTCTGGGTAGGTTGTCTGGGTTCGTATGGGACCGCGAGATCGCCGAGTCTAATGCTGCCATCTGGGTAGGTTGTCTGGGTTCGTATGGGACCGCGAGATCGCCGATTCTAACGCTGCCGTCTGGGTAGGTTGTCTGGGTTCGTATGGGACCGCGAGATCGCCGATTCTAATGCTGCCGTCTGGGTAGGTTGTCTGGGTTCGTATGAGACCGCGAGACCGCCGATTCTAACGCTGCCGTCTGGGTAGGTTGTCTGGGTTCGTATGGGACCGCGAGATCGCCGAGTCTAATGCTGCCGTCTGGGTAGGTTGTCTGGGTTTGTATGGGACCGCGAGATCGCCGATTCTAACGCTGCCGTCTGGGTAGGTTGTCTGGGTTCGTATGGGACCGCGAGATCGCCGATTCTAACGCTGCCGTCTGGGTAGGTTGTCTGGGTTCGTATGGGACCGCGAGATCGCCGATTCTAATGCTGCCGTCTGGGTAGGTTGTCTGGGTTCGTATGGGACCGCGAGACCACTGATTCTAACGCTGCCGTCTGGGTAGGTTGTCAGGGTTCGTATGGGACCGCGAGATCGCCGAGTCTAATGCTGCCGTCTGGGTAGGTTGTCTGGGTTCGTATGGGACCGCGAGATCGCCGATTCTAAAGCTGCCGTCTGGGTAGGTTGTCTGGGTTCGGATGGGACCGCGAGATCGCCGATTCTAATGCTGCCGTCTGGGTAGGTTGTCTGGGTTCGTATGGGACCGCGAGACCGCCGATTCTAACGCTGCCGTCTGGGTAGGTTGTCTGGGTTCGTATGGGACCGCGAGATCGCCGATTCTAACGCTGCCGTCTGGGTAGGTTGTCTGGGTTCGTATGGGACCGCGAGATCGCCGATTCTAACGCTGCCGTCTGGGTAGGTTGTCTGGGTTCGTATGGGACCGCGAGATCGCCGATTCTAACGCTGCCGTCTGGGTAGGTTGTCTGGGTTCGTATGGGACCGCGAGTTTGCCGATTACAGGGGGTACATGGTATGTATCTTAGGAATTTCCTGTCCTTAGGGGGTAGATACCTGTTGTGAATAGGTCCTAGGGAGAGACAGAGAGTAACGTTCTGGCTGGGGTAGTGAGGCTCTGATGAGCCGGTTCCATCTGATCTGAAAACCCAAGCAGAACATTTGGCGTCACAAACCGTTTACGAAACCTGTGTGCGTCGTTGTTGTCTTTCTATTTGTCCTCGGCGCGTACGTGCTTTCGCTTGTGTATTCTTTTTCTATTTTGTGTGTGTTGTTTTGTTTTGTCAGGATGTTTTTGAGAAAGTCGAAATCTGTTTTTAAGTTGCCTGTTGATATTCCCGGCTGGGATTCAACGCCTTATGAGGCCTTGGCCCGCGAGTGGGCTGATTCTACTGGTTTGAGTGAAAATTGGAACTCTTGTCTGGAGCTGGCGGAGCCGGCTGATGTGATTTCCTGTTTGCAGAAGGCGCCAGTAGCGAAGGGTGATGAGCTTCCTATTTTGGGTCGCAAGGGTTGGATTGTCTTGTCTGCGTACAGGCTTGTACATGAGAGGTTGGTGAAATTACAGAGGGAGCATGTGGAAACGGAACGGAAGTTTGTTGAAATTCAGAATGATCATACTTTGTTGCGGTGTCAAAATAAAGTGCTTGCCGACAAGCTTGAGACGTATCAGACTATCGCCGAAAGGGCGGCTGTGCGGATTGCACGATATAAATACAAGAATCGTCGGGGTCACGTTTCTAAACGGAAGGTGCGGCTGGTCGTGGCGAAAGCCGGACTGGATTGGAATCCTGATGAATGGGATGGTAATATCTGGAATTCGAGTGATTCTCGTTCCTCGGATGAGGAGTCTACTCATCGCGAGTCTTCTCGCTCTAGACGGGCTTTTAAATCTGCTTCTTGTGCTGCGGATGTTGAGTCCCGCGACTACGATCGCTCTCTGCATTCTGTGGATACTTCTCATGCAAATTGTTCTCCTAGGTTTACTGATCAGGCTCCTTCTGGTGCCCTTCCTGCGGTCTCTGCACATCCTGTTTTTCGTCGGAAGTTACAGCAGGCTCCCGGTAATCCAAACGGTATTCCTTTAGATTCTTTGGAGGATTTTACTCAACAGGAAATTAGTGATATTTTGCAGCGCTTTCGACAGCGCGCTGGTGAGACCTTGCTTACGTGGATGGTGCGCCTTTATGAACTGGGCGCTGCTGGCATTATGTTGGATGCTGGCGATTCTTTGAAATTCTGTTCTTTGAGTTCGGATTCTACTGTACAAGATCATTTTCGTAATTATAATGGTGGTGGTCAAATCAGTTTGCTTCAGTTGGCGACTGAGGGGTGTAATCAGAAGTACCCTACTGAATCTGACTGGCCTGTAAATGACAAGCCATGGTACACGTTGCGCAATGCTGCACAACGTCTCAAAGAGGAGGTGATGAAAACTGCGATTTTTCTGAGTACTGCTGACAGATTGCTTGATGGTTTGTTGACGTCTTCTGTGCGGAATCGTATTATTCGTTCTTCCCCGGTTGCTTATAAGCAGGTCATGATGACCTTACTGATCAATCAGACTGGTAATGCGTTATCTATGGTACTGGAATCTGTGCGCCAGCTCGGTGAGCTGGGGGATTGGTTTAAACCTGAGCGCCAGTCTCGGCCTGACACTCGTTCTCCTGGTGACAATAAGCTTACGAGACGTGACATGTTTATGGCACTTTTGGCGGATGGTGTGCGGAAGGAGGATATTGATGGTGAAACTACTCCTCGTTTGTGGGACTTGTTTCGCAAGCGTGGTTTGGACCGGAAGGAGGGTGCCCGGCGTGTGCGGACCAATGAGTGTGATCGTGAGTATTCTGATGACAGCGGTGATGACGCCCATCGTGTGCGTTCTGATCGTCGTGATGATCGACGGTATGTACGTGATGTGTCCCCTCATCGTGGAAGAGAGAGAGAGAGAGGGGGAGAGAGAAAGGGGGAGAGATGATTATGGTAACAACCGACGTAGAGATGAAAGGGATCAGTCCCCTGAGTTGAGGAGGAGGGAGGATCGACACAGATTTTCCGATCGGAATTCACAGTACAATACGGAGGACAAAAATCCATTTCGTAAGGGAGATGGATATGAACATGATATATTGATACCTGAGAAACGTGAGAACCTTTATCCTGATTTGTCCTGGATGACAGAACGCAGTAAAAATGACTAGGAAGTAGGTCAAGCTCCCGTACACAGATGGGCTCACCGAGATAATAGACCCTATGTAGATATTGAAATTTTTTGGAGACATCGTAATATTCAAAGGGCCCGAGCATTGGTAGATACAGGAGCGGAGGCCACTCTTATTCATGGAAAATCAAAGAAATTTAAAGGCCAATTTTTTACAATTACTGGTTTAGGTGGAAAGGAAACTCCCGCAGTACAAACTACAATCGAAATGAGAATAGGCAGGATTCCTAGAAAAGAATACTCTGTATTAGTCGTGCCCCTTGTAGAGTGCATCATTGGAATTGACATTTTGAAAGGAATGACTTTACATTTGGATGATGGATGTTATCAATTTGGAACTAGACATTATATATCATCCAGACCCGTACGGGTTGGTCGTTTAAGAATGCCCCCCGTAAAGATTCCCCAGGCGACAAAAGTGGTTTGCCAGAAGCAGTATCGTATCCCAGGTGGCCATGAGGAAATTAGTACCACTATTCAGGATTTGGTGGATGCAGGGGTTATAACTCCGGTTACCTCTGCCTGGAATAATCCTGTTTGGCCGGTGCGTAAGAGTGATAACTCTTGGCGCATGACTGTTGATTATCGAGAATTGAATAAGTATACGCCCCCTTTGACTGTCGCAGTACCGGATATTGTTACTTTAATTGAAAGAATTCAAAAGCATCCAGGTACATGGTATGCGTCCATTGATATTGCTAATGCTTTCTTTTCAATCCCGATTGCCCCTTAATGCCAGGAACAATTCAGTTTTACATGGAACGGACGTCAAATGACGTTTAGGAGTCTTCCCCAGGGCTATGTGCATAGTCCTACGATATGTCACCGGCTGGTGGCAGAGCATTTGGCTGAGGTACCTGTACATTCGAAAATTCAGATATGTCATTATATTGATGATGTTCTGATTCAAGGTGAAACACAAGATGAAGTTCAGACCCAATTAGATAAAATCCTTGAATGTTTACGTGAGAAAGGTTGGGAAATCAACCCGGATAAATTACAAGGTCCATCCCAGACTGTAAAATTTTTGGGTATTAATTGGCATGAAGGTCACAGAGAAGTGATCCCACAAGTAAAACAAAAGATTCTTGATTTTGCAGTTCCGAGGAATAGGAAAGAAGCCCAAAGCTTCATTGGCTTATTTGGTTTTTGGCGCCAGCATATTCCTCACTTGAGTCAGATATTGGCCCCCTTGTATCGAGTCACTCGTAAAAAGAATGCGTTTGAATGGGGTAAACCACAGCAAGATGCGTTTAGTTTGGCAAAAGAAGCGATTCAGTATGCCTTGGATTTATGGCCTGTGTGCGATGGTGATGTGGATTTGAATGTGTCTGTGCAAGGCCTTTATGCAAATTGGAGTTTGTGGCAAAAACAAGGCAGAAGTAAAGTACCATTAGGTTTTTGGACTAAAAAGTTACCTGATGCTGGTGAGCGTTATACACCTTTTGAGAAACAGTTGCTTGCATGTTATTGGGCTCTGGTGGATACCGAGCAATTAACTTTGGGACATGATGTGGTCCTGCGACCTGAAATTCCTATCATGCAGTGGGTTTTGAGTTCGCCGAAAACTCACAGAATTGGACATGCTCAGGAGGCGAGTGTGATTAAATGGAAATGGTACATACAGGACAGGGCCCGTGTGGGACCAAAGGGAGTTGCATCCTTGCATGAGCAAGTGGCGCGAGCACCGTTGGTTGAGACAGAGAGTGAATGCACCGTACCTTTAGTACAGGAATCCCCTGTCAAGTGGGGTAAGCCATTTGATGATTTGTCCCTGGAGGACAGAAACCACGTTTGGTTTACTTATGGTTCGGCAAGGTTCATAGGGACAAAAAGACATTGGAAGGCAGTGTCCTATAACCCGATCACACAAAAGTTGCTGAGTACCACTGGTGAGGGAAAGAGTAGCCAATTTGCTGAGCTTTATGCTGTTTATCAAGTTCTGAAGCAAGAGTTACCTGGCACATGTCATATTTTTACTGATTCCTGGTCTACTGCCAATGGATTGGCAGTTTGGTTACCGACTTGGCATTCCCATAATTGGGAATTGCATTCAAAAGAACTGTGGGGGAAAGAATTATGGCAAGAGATTTGGGACATGCTCCCGCAGTGTACTGTTACAATCTTTCACGTGGATGCTCATACCCCAATAGACTCCCTTGACAAATTTTTTCATAATATTGCAGATGAACAATCTAAAATTGCTGAGGCAATGGTGGACATGCAGGATTCTGATATGGAAGGATTGGCGAAATGGGCCCACCAGAAAGCAGGACATTATGGAGAGAAAGCCACTAGCAGGTGGGATGCTGATCGAGGAATTTATATTCCTTTAGATTTAATCAAAGACATTATTTTGCATTGTCCCATTTGTCAGCATGCTAGGCAGCAAAAAGTGCCTCAGATTGTTAAAGGTCATTTACATCGCGGGAAACTGCCCGCTCAAATTTGGCAAATTGATTATATTGGTCCGCTTCCTATGAGTAAAAACTGTCAATACATTTGCACCATTGTGGATACATACAGTGGCCTGTTAGTGGCCCTCCCCTGTAAACAAGCTACCCAAGTGAATACAATTAAGACATTGGAATTGATTATGCTCTATTATGGTGTCCCCTTCCAAATTCAATCTGATAATGCATCCCATTTTCGTGGAAGATTGGTACAGGAATTTTGTGTGGAGAATAATATTGAATGGGTGTTTCATATACCATATTATCCTCAGGCCTCGGGACTTATCGAAAGGATGAACGGTTTGCTGAAACATCAACTGTGTAAGCTAACCGGCGACCGTTATAGGAATTGGAGGGACTGTCTATTTCAGGCCTTGTTAATTTTGAATAATCGTCCCTTCCTAAATGCTGAATCTCCATTGATGCGTTTGTTTCCTCCAAATGTCGATGCAAAGCCCAATCAAATTAGTGACCCTGTGATATACTGGGAAATTACCCCCGGAGCACTGGCTCCATGCAGAGCGACCCCGGGGTCGGCAGGTCTAGACCTGCATGCCATGAATGATACCATTATAAAGAGTAAAGATCGAGTCATCATTGAAACCGGTGTTGGTGTATGTATACCCACTGGAAATTTTGGATTAATAGCCCCTAGATCGGGGCTGGCTGTAAAAGGTATTCAAGTGCTCGGAGGAGTCATTGACAGTGACTATCAGGGAGAGATTAAGGTGCTCCTGCTGAATACCAGTGAGGTTGATTTACCGATTCATAAAACTGACCGAATTGCTCAATTGTTGATAATGCCTGTTTTCAGTGGTGAGATCACAAAAGGCACTGCCCCAACGTTGCTAACTGTACGAGGACAAAAAGGTTTCGGCTCCACGGATAATCCTGGAGCTAGAGTTTGGGTGCAATCGCCTAAGAATCCCCCTGAACAAGCTGAAATCATTGCAACCGGTCACGACAATACTGTTCTAGTCATGAGACCAGGGAAAGATAGCTGGGAAGCTGTCCCAGCTGACAAATGTTACCTACGAGAATGAATAATGCCTGTTTTTGATTCTCTTTCAGATCATTCTCTGGACTGTTGCTGCAGGATGTGTCGGCGTTGGACTCCTTTTGGACTGCTACGACGGGAGAGGAGGGAACCCATCGACCCGGGCTGATTTGAGAACCCGGATGCCGCGTTCCTTTGCTGCGTGGGATTCATCATCGAACTTTTGGACTACTTTAGCCAAGCGGGTGACCAATGCCCCTCATTTTTGCTTAACGCCGATGCGGTCGGTGACTGACATTCTAGCGACTTGTTTAGTTGCTGTTCCTGCTTCATTGGAGACTTTGGCCCATATTTTCAATGTATCGAATGCCCGTCCTAATGTCCTTTTGGGAGACGTTGCCACACATGAATACTGCCCTTTATGTACTGAGTTGTCCGATTCAACACCCTTGATCCAGTCCCAGATAATAACTTATAATATCACACAGGGTGATTTATGCTTCTTTCTTACTTGTGATCTCAATGCTATTTCTGAGTGTGTACGTTTAAAATTGAAAGGCGCTACATCATTCACAGCTCATGAAAGGACTCTATGCTTCCGAAGATCACCGAAATCATGTACCTCTGTTCAAAATAATATGACTTGTAAGAGTTTAGTGGTGACCCCTAGCCATTACCGTACAATGCTGCTACCCTCTGGTTGGCTCTTCTCTTGTGGTAATACATCCTGGCCATATATTCCGCGAACATTTCCGGAGGCCCCTGTGCCATTACCAGACTGAGTTTGTTGATGTTTTCCTCACATCCCCATGCTAATTCCCGTGTGATCCGAGATGCTGTACTGCTACAAGAGGACTGTGATTCGTCTATGCATTTATATTCCAAATCTGAATACCTTAGTTTAGCTTTCTCAATTGTGGGTGTTCCCGCCTTGGCGGTCTATAATGCCAAGTCTATTGGGAAAATGGCCTGCTGGATGGTAAAATCCATTAATCATACTTCTACGATTTTGTCTGACATACTATTAGACGCCCAGGGTGAACGTAGAGCTATCTTGCAGAACCGGGCGGCTATTGATTATCTTTTGCTTAAACATGGACATGATTGTTCTGATTTTGAGGGTCTTTGTTGTTTTAACCTGTCTGACCATACGAAATCCATTCAGGCTCATATCGACAAACTTCATGACTTGACGGAAGAGGTTAGAAAACACATTGACCAGGGCTGGTTTGACTGGCTCTTTAATTGGCTACCTGATCTACATATGTTGCGTCAAATATTAGGGGGGGATTTTGATTACTATTAGCATTCTGATTGCTATCTGTTGCTTTATTCAGTGTATTCCTTCTCTACTTCAATACTGCAAACCCGGTACTAGACATAAATCAGTTAGTTTTGTTTCATATTACTCGTCCACAGATGTTAGTTCTGTTTGATGAATGTATAATAGACTGAAGTCAAGGGTGAAAAGTTCTGCTCGATTTTCCCGGCCCTCTTTGGAGGAAAGGTGATTGATGGTGACTTCAGTCTCTTATCATTCCAGTGCAAGGGTTAGAGTAGTGGATAGAGCCTATTTACAAGGCACTTTGATATGATTCTGTATTCTCCTCCCTAGATTAGGGCCTATACATATAGGCTAGGGGATAGATTCGCTAGTATTAGGGATAATTCGTCCTTTAGTTAGGGTATTAGTATACTTTCCATGGAGTTATGCTGAATTCGGGCCTGGTAGGCCTCAAACGGGAGAGACTCCATCTTTCTTTCTGCCCCGGCAGCTTGGGATGCTTCTAGGTCAAGTGTAATGTTTTAGTTACGAGGTGTTGTTCGCTTGGAGAGAACCGGTTCAGGCCGGCCCTTGTCGAAGGATTGTATTTTTCTTCATACCGAAGACACAACATCAGGCCGGCCGGCTGGGAACGTGTCCTTGGTACGGGGAGGTACAAGAATTTGGTGGGCGGCAGGTTACTGGCTGGAATTTTCCATGAAGAAACACGCTTCTATATTAGTGAAAGCCCGAGATAGTTGTGCAGTCAGTTTGTAGTCGGCATCTAGCCGTTAGTAGAAAACCTATTACTTATTCCAGGGAAGACAGATGCCATTCCAAAGGCAGAGGAGAATCGAGAAACAGACACTCTCCTAGCAGAACAGCCAGGGAAGGAGAGTAGCTGATGAGAGGAAGGTCCCAGGGACTTGGAGAAGGGTGAAGGGAACAGCGCATAGCGGTGCAGCCGTGTATCCGTGATTGTGGAGGTGTGACTTCAAGACGAGCCAAGGCCCAGACGAGAAGGGAACCTAGATGACTGCTGACTGTGGACTTCATATTAATAAGGTGATGTCGACCCTTTCTTATTAGAGTGTACGACCTAATCTTTACTTTTCTTTGCAGGCTATGTGTTGTAGTATGGTGTTATATGTTTGTTTGCAATGATGGGAAATAAAGTACCCCAGTTCTTAGTGAACCGACATGTGCCGTGTGTTCTTGTATGAGAGGGTAACCTATTCTTCTAGTCAGATGCTGCTATGTGAACAGATGCTAACCCTGATCAGGTAAGTGGTAACTGAATAAGGGAGAGAGGAGCCCCTTGAATTAACGACCATACTGCATATTATCTAAATTGGCAACCGTTGTGTGATCGGGAATACTATGGTTCTATACCCCTGATGAATAGTGAGATCGACCCCTTTGTATAATGGTAATCATAGGATAAGCTGCCGTCTGGGTAGGTTGTCTGGGTTCGTATGGGACCGTGAGACCGCCGATTCTAACGCTGCCGTCTGGGTAGGTTGTCTGGGTTCGTATGGGACGGCGAGATCGCCGAGTCTAATGCTGCCATCTGGGTAGGTTGTCTGGGTTCGTATGGGACCGCGAGATCGCCGATTCTAACGCTGCCGTCTGGGTAGGTTGTCTGGGTTCGTATGGGACCGCGAGATCGCCGATTCTAACGCTGCCGTCTGGGTAGGTTGTCTGGGTTCGTATGGGACCGCGAGATCGCCGAGTCTAATGCTGCCGTCTGGGTAGGTTGTCTGGGTTCGTATGGGACCGCGAGATCGCCCATTCTAACGCTGCCGTCTGGGTAGGTTGTCTGGGTTCGTATGGGACCGCGAGATCGCCGATTCTAACGCTGCCATCTGGGTAGGTTGTCTGGGTTCGTATGGGACCGCGAGATCGCCGATTCTAATGCTGCCGTCTGGGTAGGTTGTCTGGGTTCGTATGGGACCGCGAGACCACTGATTCTAACGCTGCCGTCTGGGTAGGTTGTCTGGGTTCGTATGGGACCGCGAGATCGCCGAGTCTAATGCTGCCGTCTGGGTAGGTTGTCTGGGTTCGTATGGGACCGCGAGATCGCCGATTCTAAAGCTGCCGTCTGGGTAGGTTGTCGGGGTTCGGATGGGACCGCGAGATCGCCGATTCTAATGCTGCCGTCTGGGTAGGTTGTCTGGGTTTGTATGGGACCGCGAGACCGCCGATTCTAACGCTGCCGTCTGGGTAGGTTGTCTGGGTTCGTATAGGGACCGCGAGATCGCCGAGTCTAATGCTGCCATCTGGGTAGGTTGTCTGGGTTCGTATGGGACCGCGAGATCGCCGATTCTAACGCTGCCGTCTGGGTAGGTTGTCTGGGTTCGTATGGGACCGCGAGATCGCCGATTCTAATGCTGCCGTCTGGGTAGGTTGTCTGGGTTCGTATGAGACCGCGAGACCGCCGATTCTAACGCTGCCGTCTGGGTAGGTTGTCTGGGTTCGTATGGGACCGCGAGATCTCCGAGTCTAATGCTGCTGTCTGGGTAGGTTGTCTGGGTTCGTATGGGACCGCGAGATCGCCGATTCTAACGCTGCCGTCTGGGTAGGTTGTCTGGGTTCGTATGGGACCGCGAGATCGCCGATTCTAACGCTGCCGTCTGGGTAGGTTGTCTGGGTTCGTATGGGACCGCGAGATCGCCGATTCTAATGCTGCCGTCTGGGTAGGTTGTCTGGGTTCGTATGGGACCGCGAGACCACTGATTCTAACGCTGCCGTCTGGGTAGGTTGTCAGGGTTCGTATGGGACCGCGAGATCGCCGAGTCTAATGCTGCCGTCTGGGTAGGTTGTCTGGGTTCGTATGGGACCGCGAGATCGCCGATTCTAAAGCTGCCGTCTGGGTAGGTTGTCTGGGTTCGGATGGGACCGCGAGATCGCCGATTCTAATGCTGCCGCCGGGTAGGTTGTCTGGGTTCGTATGGGACCGCGAGACCGCCGATTCTAACGCTGCCGTCTGGGTAGGTTGTCTGGGTTCATATGGGACCGCGAGATCGCCGATTCTAACGCTGCCGTCTGGGTAGGTTGTCTGGGTTCGTATGGGACCGCGAGATCGCCGATTCTAACGCTGCCATCTGGGTAGGTTGTCTGGGTTCGTATGGGACCGCGAGATCGCCGATTCTAAAGCTGCCGTCTGGGTAGGTTGTCTGGGTTCGTATGGGACCGCGAGTTTGCCGATTACAGGGGGTACATGGTATGTATCTTAGGAATTTCCTGTCCTTAGGGGGTAGATACCTGTTGTGAATAGGTCCTAGGGAGAGACAGAGAGTAACGTTCTGGCTGGGGTAGTGAGGCTCTGATGAGCCGGTTCCATCTGATCTGAAAACCCAAGCAGAACATTTGGCGTCACGAACCGTTTACGAAACCTGTGTGCGTCGTTGTTGTCTTTCTATTTGTCCTCGGCGCGTACGTGCTTTCGCTTGTGTATTCTTTTTCTATTTTGTGTGTGTTGTTTTGTTTTGTCAGGATGTTTTTGAGAAAGTCGAAATCTGTTTTTAAGTTGCCTGTTGATATTCCCGGCTGGGATTCAACGCCTTATGAGGCCTTGGCCCGCGAGTGGGCTGATTCTACTGGTTTGAGTGAAAATTGGAACTCTTGTCTGGAGCTGGCGGAGCCGGCTGATGTGATTTCCTGTTTGCAGAAGGCGCCAGTAGCGAAGGGTGATGAGCTTCCTATTTTGGGTCGCAAGGGTTGGATTGTCTTGTCTGCGTACAGGCTTGTACATGAGAGGTTGGTGAAATTACAGAGGGAGCATGTGGAAACGGAACGGAAGTTTGTTGAAATTCAGAATGATCATACTTTGTTGCGGTGTCAAAATAAAGTGCTTGCCGACAAGCTTGAGACGTATCAGACTATCGCCGAAAGGGCGGCTGTGCGGATTGCACGATATAAATACAAGAATCGTCGGGGTCACGTTTCTAAACGGAAGGTGCGGCTGGTCGTGGCGAAAGCCGGACTGGATTGGAATCCTGATGAATGGGATGGTAATATCTGGAATTCGAGTGATTCTCGTTCCTCGGATGAGGAGTCTACTCATCGCGAGTCTTCTCGCTCTAGACGGGCTTTTAAATCTGCTTCTTGTGCTGCGGATGTTGAGTCCCGCGACTACGATCGCTCTCTGCATTCTGTGGATACTTCTCATGCGAATTGTTCTCCTAGGTTTACTGATCAGGCTCCTTCTGGTGCCCTTCCTGCGGTCTCTGCACATCCTGTTTTTCGTCGGAAGTTACAGCAGGCTCCCGGTAATCCAAACGGTATTCCTTTAGATTCTTTGGAGGATTTTACTCAACAGGAAATTAGTGATATTTTGCAGCGCTTTCGACAGCGCGCTGGTGAGACCTTGCTTACGTGGATGGTGCGCCTTTATGAACTGGGCGCTGCTGGCATTATGTTGGATGCTGGCGATTCTTTGAAATTCTGTTCTTTGAGTTCGGATTCTACTGTACAAGATCATTTTCGTAATTATAATGGTGGTGGTCAAATCAGTTTGCTTCAGTTGGCGACTGAGGGGTGTAATCAGAAGTACCCTACTGAATCTGACTGGCCTGTAAATGACAAGCCATGGTACACGTTGCGCAATGCTGCACAACGTCTCAAAGAGGAGGTGATGAAAACTGCGATTTTTCTGAGTACTGCTGACAGATTGCTTGATGGTTTGTTGACGTCTTCTGTGCGGAATCGTATTATTCGTTCTTCCCCGGTTGCTTATAAGCAGGTCATGATGACCTTACTGATCAATCAGACTGGTAATGCGTTATCTATGGTACTGGAATCTGTGTGCCAGCTCGGTGAGCTGGGGGATTGGTTTAAACCTGAGCGCCAGTCTCGGCCTGACACTCGTTCTCCTGGTGACAATAAGCTTACGAGACGTGACATGTTTATGGCACTTTTGGCTGATGGTGTGCGGAAGGAGGATATTGATGGTGAAACTACTCCTCGTTTGTGGGACTTGTTTCGCAAGCGTGGTTTGGACCGGAAGGAGGGTGCCCGGCGTGTGCGGACCAATGAGTGTGATCGTGAGTATTCTGATGACAGCGGTGATGACGCCCATCGTGTGCGTTCTGATCGTCGTGATGATCGACGGGTAGGTTGTCTGGGTTCGTATGGGACCGCGAGACCACTGATTCTAACGCTGCCGTCTGGGTAGGTTGTCTGGGTTCGTATGGGACCGCGAGACCACTGATTCTAACGCTGCCGTCTGGGTAGGTTGTCTGGGTTCGTATGGGACCGCGAGACCACTGATTCTAACGCTGCCGTCTGGGTAGGTTGTCTGGGTTCGTATGGGACCGCGAGATCGCCGAGTCTAATGCTGCCATCTGGGTAGGTTGTCTGGGTTCGTATGGGACCGCGAGACCGCCGATTCTAACGCTGCCGTCTGGGTAGGTTGTCTGGGTTCGTATGGGACCGCGAGATCACCGATTCTAACGCTGCCGTCTGGGTAGGTTGTCTGGGTTCGTATGGGACCGCGAGATCGCCGATTCTAACGCTGCCGTCTGGGTAGGTTGTCTGGGTTCGTATGGGACCGCGAGATCGCCGATTCTAACGCTGCCGTCTGGGTAGGTTGTCTGGGTTCGTATGGGACCGCGAGATCGCCGATTACAGGGGGTACATGGTATGTATCTTAGGAATTTCCTGTCCTTAGGGGGTAGATACCTGTTGTGAATAGGTCCTAGGGAGAGACAGAGAGTAACGTTCTGGCTGGGGTAGTGAGGCTCTGATGAGCGGTTCCATCTGATCTGAAAACCCAAGCAGAACACTGCTGTAAGCGTCCTACGAACCCCGATAGATGTTGCCATGCACCGCCCTCTGATAATGGCTTTAAAGGCCTCCCATTCAGTGATTCTAGAGTCTGTGGATGCTGCATTGTCAGCAAAATATTGTATGATATGTTCTCTAGTCTCGTGTTGGAAGACTTTGTCTTCTAGGGCTTCCGGTTTGAGGTGCCACGTAGGGATTGGCTGTAATTGCATCCCCCCCTTTAGCCTGAGTATGAGTGGGTTATGGTTCGA
Organism: Lissotriton helveticus; assembly: GCF_964261635.1. Taxonomy (NCBI): domain Eukaryota; kingdom Metazoa; phylum Chordata; class Amphibia; order Caudata; family Salamandridae; genus Lissotriton; species Lissotriton helveticus. The sequence continues at coordinate 100,767,345 of NC_136058.1, read as the reverse complement.
GACTGTTCTGGTCAGGTACTCCACCCCCCCAAAGTCGGGTGTAGAGGTCTGGTGTGCTTAAAAAAGTGTCTAGGCGTATATGCAAATCGTGGGTGTGGGGTAGGTACGAGTAGTCCCTGTCAGTCGGGTGTGCGCTGCGCCATGCATCCACTAGCCCCCAGTGAGTTTGCCAGTCCTGAAAGGATCGAGCTACAGTATGTACAGGAGAGTCTCAGGGTGGTGGGTGTGATCTGTCCAGTTCGGGGTCTGCTATGCAATTGAAATCTCCCCCTATTAGAAATGCTCCAGTCATGTACGGTGCCAGGTCACCCGACAACTGCTCCAGAACGCGAATGTGATCCACATTTGGGCCATACACATTGACAAGGGTGATATCCTGCCCATCAAGTCTCCCAGAGACAAGCACATAGCGCGCCCCTCAGGGGTCAATTTTGTGCTCAGTAGGTTGGAAGGGGACCCCCGCCCGTACCCAGATCAGGACCCCTTGGGCAAATGCTGAATATGATGTGTAAAATGCTTGGCCTCTCCAGCGCCTGCACAGTGCCGCCCCCTCTGTGGCCAATATGTGGGTCTCTTGGAGCATCGCTATTTGCACTGTCCGCTTGGTCAACTGAGAGAATATTTTATATCGTTTGGTCATGGAGTGCATGCCCTAACAGTCCATTATATTATGTTATAGATGGCCTTTGTCGGTTGCATGAGTGCTCATGATCCCCCCTGTTCGTGCCCCTATACCCAGATTCACTTTGTGTCTCTCGCAGAAATCCCATGCGGGATGTCATGCCATAGCCCTTCTCCCTGTTGACAGCAGCCCCCCCCCCTGTTATTAATAAAACTAGATAAACATCCCAACTCCCCCTCCCCAGGACAAGTGAGAACATCTTTCCCTTTCCAAATCTAGCACTCTAGTGCCTTAACAGTCGTAGTCCAAAAGTGGTGACTAAGCCAGTGTTCACCTGGAGGATAGCCGTCCTCTCCAACCCCCTGGCTCCTCCTCCCCGTGTAGAGGTCACATACCAGTGTACAGAGGCCCCCCGTCCTAGTGCAGGGCGACCCTGGTGTCATTTCCCACTGCCCAGCAATATAGTCCCGGCTGTACTTGCGTGCTCTCTCTGCTTCACATCAGGTCGTCAGCCGATCTGGGTGTAATGCCTGGCAGGGCCTGGTCAGCCTCTCCCATCGTGCTCATGCTGGTATCTGAGTGTGCTTTCTCTGATTCACCTCAGGTCGTCAGCCGATCTGGGTGTGATGCCCGGCAGGGCCTGGTCAGCCTCTCCCATCGTGCTCGTGCTGTTCTCTTCGTCCGAATCTTGGTGTTCCCCCTCAGAATGCGAGGGAGTGTCCCGGTTGCTTGCTGTGTTCATGGAGGCCACCGGAGCAATCGCACTCGCTCTGTCTCCTCCATCATCGGGTGACCCTTTGGTTTCTGCCCTTTGTCAGGGGAGCGTGCTGGGTTCGGTTCCGTGGGGTTCTTGTCCTCCCCTCTTCGGTCCTTGGGGTCCTGTTGCTCTATCCATTTCCAGACCTTGTGAGGCGTAGTGAAGAATGTGGTTCCCCCCTCCCGTACTACACGGGCGGGAACACCATTGAATAGGACTCTCCCATTTGGCGCAATTTCCACTTGGCCGTGACAAAGGATTCTCGCTGGCGCTGCACTTCTCGGGAGAAATCGGAGAAAATTCTAACAATGCTGTTGTCCACCTTGAGTTGCCCTTTGAGGCGAGCCTGATTCAGAATATGATCTCTGTCTTTATAGAAGAGGAGACGGGCCACTACTGGTCGCGGTGGTCTGCCAGGCAGGGGTTTCTGAGCGGGGACTCTATGCGCCCTCTCCAGGACAAAGAACGTCGATAGGCCCTCCTCCGCCACCGCTGTGCGCAACCAGTGTTCAAGGTAAGCCACCATATTTCCTCCTTCGACTTTTTCAGACCCGTGACCCTAATGTTATTAAGGCGTGCTTGATTTTCTGCATCATCTGCCCACTGCTCCAGTACCAGAACACGCTTTCTATGTCGGTGACTGCGCGCAGTCGCCTGAACCGGTGTTCTTAGATTGTCTACTTCAGCCTACACAGTTGTACACGGTCCGTCAGCTTCCTAAGATCCGCTCGTAGTAGGCCCAGATCTTCCTGAATCGTGTCAATTTTGGTCTCCACCGCAGCCTGCAATTTTTCTATTGCCTGCAGGATATCTTGGAGGATGTCCCCTCTTGTTGGGGCGGCTGTTAATTCCTGGACCCCCTACGCGATCTTGACTCCTTAGTATCTTCGCTCGCCGATTCTTGGTGCTCATTGTCACGTCTCTTGGAGATCCTCCATATGTTGCTGTCTTGTTATGCGGTGTCAGAAAGGGCCTTAGTTCAGATGTCTCCGTCGGTTCTCTCCCAACCCCCAGGTCCTACAGATAGGTGGTCTTATGATATTGTATTCTTGCTTTTCTTTTTTTTTTTTTTTTTTTTTTTTTTAAAACCTTTATTGTATAAAAGGCGCTCACAGATACGGGCCTACAACCCACCGGGCCGGCCACCACAATAAAGAGACATACGAGGCAATACAGGAGTGACAACAGGATTTCCAAATAGCGCATATGAGGCTAAGGTAACAAGTCTTCGAGCCGCCATCACGGACAGGATAAGAGTAGGTTAATTTTATAATGGAAAAAAAAGGGTTTCGCAGGATAATGACAGGCTGTAAAGTCCAGAGGGCTGCGGTGGGCCGTGAGCAAGCCGAAGTTTCGAATACAGGAAAAGACCAAAAGAACAGTCACATTTTGGCAAAGGCAGAACGTGAGTCCCACATCAATAACAATCACAATCGCTGCTCAACGCCCTCCCACCACTACCATGGCACATAATAGTAAAACAGCGAAAAGTACGCTTACAAAACTAAAAGCCCTCCGTTACAACAACCCAGGAGAAGAAAAGAAAAATGGGGGGGGGGGAAGGGAAAATAAGGGAGGAAAAGGACATCAGAAAAAAGGAGGGAGAAAGTGAGGGCGCAGCGTCAGTGCACGCCCCCCACGGCTAACAAAGCACCCAATATTAATTCGGCACAAGGAACTAGTGGCAACAGGAGAAATGAATGCGTAGTAAACCGTGACAGCAGACATACCAAAAGGGCCATGCCAGCACAAACACCCCGGGGGGCGACACCGCGCCACGAAATAAGGGGATACAGAAGAGCCATAGAACCAAAAAAGGAACAAGGGAAGATACAATAAAACAGACCCCCCCACCACCCCGCACAGCCCACCCACCCTGCACCCCTGCAGAAGGCTATGGCCTACCCCCCAGCAGCGTGCCTGTCGCCCTAATTAGAACCCGAAATATAGAAGAAATATGGAAAGAAAGAATCACTTAGATAAAAAGGGGGGGGAAGGGAAAACAGGGAAAAACAGCGGGAGAGGAGCCACATAATCAAAACCCCTTCAGCTCCCACCCCCCCGCCCGAAAATACTCAGAGCCCACGGGAAGATAGTAAACACACGGATAAGCTCCAGGAACGTAAAGAAGTATCAAACATAATCATACAATTATAAACGGATCGCCCAACCATACCACAAAGTAACAGTCCACAGAGGCGAGATCAGCTCAACCCTGTCCTCGTTTTTCGCAAACTGTAGTAGTCCAACGAACCAGGAACCAGATCACATGGAGCCGGAGGTGAATAACAGGGAGTCGAATCAAAAATACACTCAAGTCATAGCGATCGCGATCCGGATGATCCAGAAAGAACAGTAACCACCTCAGGCAAAGCAGGCACAGTTCCGATGAGAACACGGAGAAAGCCGGTCCAGCGGCACAGTCACAGGATCTTCGTTCGGCCATGTGAGGCAAAAGAGGAAAAAGAGACCCATCGAGGTCGGTCCAGACGGGATCTGGCTGGCGAACCTCCGGAGCAGAAGGAGGCACAGGATGAGGAAGGGCAGCGGACTTCCGTATATCCACACCAACAGCAGCCTCCAGGTCCACGACCCCAAGGAAAGTTCCAGCAGCACACAACAGAGATGAAGCCGCACAAACCAGGGGGGGTCCGGCAGGCCCAGCCAAGGGACCTCTCTCCAGGATAGCGACAGGTGCGGTCATGGGCGCCCTCCAGGAGCGCAGGGCGGCGAGGATGTCGCCAAGTGTAGGCTCACCTTGGCAGTATTCAGAAAAAGTGCCGTGCGGCGGACCCGCATCGCCAGTCCCAGCAAGGCCGAGAGTCATGGGGCCGGCCGCCATCTTAGAAGCCCGGCGGGGCCGCTGCGAACACTGACCCCCGCCCGGATACCGGCGGGGCAAAAAGGATACCGGCAGCCACCAGCGGAGATGCCACCCGGGCAGGAAGGGGGGCCACCAGAAGAAGGCGATGCGCCGGCACCCCACACGCCGCCGGCACCGTTCTCCGAGCCCGGGCGGAGGAACTCAAAATGGCCGGGCCGGAGAACAAAGGGGAGACGAGCCAGATGTACGGTTAACCCCGTCCATGGAAGGCAGCGCCCCAACACCAGGCCGCAGGACCGCCGGACCAGGCCCGGAGGGCCGCAATCGGTCTATTAGCACATCGGCCTCTCCGACCGACTCCACACCACCACCAAGGGCCGGCCACCGCGCCCCGTCCAGCCCGGGCGCCGCCAAGGAGTGTCAGGCCCGGCCGCTCCGGAGGCCCCGAAGCAGACAGGGGCGTAACTCAGGATCCGTAACACCCAGGAACCACCGGAGCACACGGTAAGTGCCTGTGAGGTATCGTCGTTCCACTGCACATCGTAGAATACTTCCCGGGGCAGGATAAAGTACAGGATAGTTGTTGTAGACAGGAGAGTGAACAGAGCCGAGCTAAAACGCGGCCATCTCGGACGCGAGCTTGGCTCCTCCCCCTTGTATTCTTGCTTTTCTAGTTAGTCCACCGGTTCAAGGTTTGATCTATGGCTCAGCACTGACCTCATCCTCTCACTCTGCTATCTGCCGATATTCTCCGGCTGGGGACTGGGGTCCATGTTGGGTTCAGGGAACACCTCCGTGCTCCTTGTGCTCAAAGGACGTAAGGGGGTGCTCCCTCCCCTACTAGGCGATGGCCTCGCGATCCTCAAGTTCCCTCTCCTCACCTTCCGCTTGCGTCTCTTGGGTACATTCGGTGGTCCTGCGCAGCTGTCCAACAGCTTTGGGCTGTCCCCTTGTCAGGCGAGACCTTTAGTGCCCCAGGTGTAGATCTCCTAAGCAGCTTGGTGATCCTGGCCCTAGGTGTGTGCCCCTCCTCTCTTAGTCAGCAATGCTCCCTGCCGCCATTTTAGGGGGGAGTCAGGCCTCCTGGTTGCAAGCACACAATATGGTTGCCGTGTTCCTCTGCGGCCTTCCTCTCACTAATTCCTCCCTGTCTCTTCCCTGCAGCATAATGTAGAGCCTGAGCTTCTCTATCCGTCCCCTCTCCCCAGTCTGTGGGGGGGACCAGTCTAAATGCACTACTGTCCAGTGGCAGTGTGGGCAGTACAGAGCCTCCGGTGAGTCGTAGCGTGGTCGGAGCCTCCATGCAGGTAGCTGCGGGGCCACTTGTGCGGGGAAGTCGCTGCCTGGGGGCTATGCAGAGAAGGCTCTATTAACCTGCATATAAGCCCCTTCCGGTCTCGGCTCTCCCCGGCCTTCACCAAAATGTTGCGGACGCCATCTTGGGCCGATTCCGGTCCTGCGGGCTCTCGCCCGTCGCAGCTGTTCTCTGGTAAGTCGCAGCACAAATTACTGGTGCCCTCGGTCACTCGGAGTTCTGATGCTGGGGGGGTCACTTTCGGCACTTAGGGACCCCCATATCGGTCAGGATGGGATTAGGAAGGAGGTCACCGGCGGGAGCTCGGATTCAGGCTCCCGTCTCCATCGGCATCAGGCCACCCCCCATGCTTCTTTGTGTTAATGTTTTCTTGGTCATCATGGCTGTTTCGATAAAAAAGAAAACAAGAATAAGGTCCTCGTGTACAAAGATTCCATTTAATTAATCTTGCGACAAATGACAATTCCCAATTTGCGATTCCTTAAATGGAATGTACAAAAAAGAATTTGTCAGAAGTGGGTGTAATCTGCGCAATGGCTTTTTGGAAACCCTCCTACGTATTAATAGGTTGGTTCTTAAAATACGAATTCATAGTGGGTCGCAGTTCGACCTACCTCATCAATATGTGTAGACCGTAAATTGAGATCCACTACGATTGGCTACCATGACAAGCATGGTGGCCTGCTGGGGTCAGCAGACCACCATGTCTGTGATTGCATTCTAAATAAAGCAATCTTTTTTTTCAAATGCGGCTCGTTTTCTAAAGGAAAAAGAAATATGACATAGACCTTTTTTATGAGCAGGCAGTGGTGTCATGGGCTGCTCATAAAAAATGTTTTTGTGAACATCCACAAAGTGTTAGGGGACCCTTTGCCATTTGCGAATGTCTTATCACCTCCTTTGAGGTAAAATGTATTAGCATGAGTGGTGCTGGTGGGGTTGCAATCATGCTTCAAGGAGGGTGTGCTATAAATTTCAGAATGCAGAGTGTATATGCCTACAACACAAATGTATGTGAAATTATTAAAAACATTAAGTTTCTTTCTGTGGAAATTTGGGTGTAAACGATAGGACCTCTAATGTACTTTAATAGAAAGCTGTGAATTTGTTTCATCAACAATTCTAACTTAAAACAAAATAGAAAGTGTGAGTGAATAATGCTAATAATTAATGGATCCCTTTAGAATGTGCAAATTTTGAGCCATCTGTACTAAAGATTGCATAAAGGTGGCATATATCCCATCCGTATGCATGGAACATGGCTTTTCTGCAATGTAGAAAGATACATACGAGTGCATGACCGTACGCGATGCCACTGGAACAGGTGGTTAAAACAATGGCTGCACTGACAGGTTGAGGGCCATGTTTTTTGCATCTTTACATGGTGCATGGGCAAAGGCCCTTCACCTTGGGTCACAGATCTATGCAGTAGCTCTACCGCATCAATGATCACAAAATAAACTTGTACTGTGTGTACTCAGTCACCACATAGATGCATGCCACACAGTATCCAAATGTTGTCGAAGGTGGATTAAAAATATGTATGAAGTTTCCTGTGCAAACAATGTAGGTTCAAAGGTCATATACCCTCCGTAGCCAGCACAAATATCTGCCAGTATTACATGGTCACATGTTATTGATTCTGCATGACGAGGATTGGCAGTATAAAGGCTCCATGGAAATCATGCAATTTTCTGAACAAAATGAAGACTTATAAGAAAAGATACAGCTTGCTCAAATAAATGGACCATATTTTTAGGATTATTAGACCAATATATGTCATCAACGTAGGTAAAGAATTTCAGGTAACCGAAATGTGGTCTGATCAGTAGGTTTCATGGTCTAGTGTCAACTGTGTGTGGTTGGGAAAACACTCCTTCAGACACAAAACATCTCCGAATAGCTTTCTTTATCAACTATGTTGTGGTTCAGAGTTTCTTCCAGAACTAGCTGGGCCTTAAATGAACATCATCCTCAAGACAGTTTTAGCCCAATTCAAAGGGTAGAGTGACAGCGGGTGCACTGGTGGAAACACGTTGGGCAAATTGAGTATACAGCTTAACAAATAGTTTTCAACTTTCCTTAACTTGGGCTGTTTCCATGGCCTAATATCTCTGCATCATGGAGGATAGCAGAAGCGGCATGGGCCTATTACGTGCCGGTAATGTGCTTGATCCTCAAATCAGGAAGCAAAAGCACTTGGTGACATTTTGATTTTAATTGTTAAAGCGCTCTGTTAATCCAGGAAAGGGTTTCCTGATGCTACATGGGATCGCACGTTGGTTTGCGCAAGTATTCATTTTGTGCACACTGAGGTTTCTGCTTTGATCACTGTGGTTCAACCACAGATAGTACAATTCTACAACCCTCTCGATTTATGATAAACCAAGCTGGACTTTTGGTCTTAAATACTTGTGAGGATTATATTTGGTTTCTATAAATATTTGTAAGGTTTTGTGTAAGTGAATAAGGTTTGGAGCAAATAAAGAAAAAATGCCAAACCCACCTACAGATGTCATGAGAGTCACTGTAAAATGCAGTGTAAGATGCATCAGTAAAGAGTACATTGGTAATTTGTTCTCCTTCAAGCATGTTTGTGTAAGTGAAATATTCACTGTAGGTGGACGTACTTTCTCTGTTCTATGTGTGAGTAAGACTGCACAGCTGCTGTTCCTCAAATCTATGTGTAATCGATGTTTGTACTGTTCAGTGGCTGCTGAGGATCTTCAGTGGTGTGGCACAATTACCCACACCAAATTACACAAGCAAGTAAATTGACAAAACGTGACTTTCTCCATGTGACAGCGGTGGGGTTCTCCTGAGTTACGGTTGAAAAATTGTGCCTAGTGGAGCATTTTATGCAAAAAGAACTATTAATGGAAAGAATGAGGAACAATGTCATACATTCACCCCAGTACAGAGATCTGGGTCCAAATCCATTGTTTTTTTGCTCACCATGCCATTCCAGTTTGGACCCAGCCATATGCAAATCAGTCTTGACCCTACACCCAATGGCTGTTGGCCAGCCCGAACTGCCAGGCCAGGCCCTCCATGGACTGGAAACATGCATCCTAGGACCAGTTTCGGGGTTTCACCCCTCTTCAGCCAGGATAGCTTGATTCCAGTGGCATGGAGAGCACGTGACTCACGTCTTAACATACCCGTCCCACTCGGGGTGACAAATGCAAAAAGAACTATTGATTGACAGAATGCAGAACAATGTCATACATTCACCCCAGTACAGAGATCTGGGCCCAGATCCATTGTTTTTTTGCTCACCATGCCATTCCAGTTTGGATCCAGCCATATGCAAATCAGTCTTGACCCTGTGCCTAATGGGAACAGTCCAGCCTGAACTGCCAGGCCAGGTCCTCCATGGACTGGAAACAAGCATCCTAGGACCGGTTTCGGGGTTTCACCACTCTTCAGCCAGGATAGCTTGATTCCAGTGGCATGGAGAGCACGGGACTCATGTCTGAGCATACCAGTCCCACTCAGGGTGTCAAATGCAAAAAGAACTATTTATGGACAGAATGCAGAACAATGTCATACATTCACCCTGGTACAGAGATCTGGGCCCAAATCCATCATTTTGTTGCTCACCATGCTATTCCAGTTTGGACCCAGCCATATGCAAATCAGTCTTGACCCTGCACCCAATGGGAACACAAATGGGGATCTGTGCACACACCTAATTCAATGTGACCTCAATGTCACCATTCATTAAACACAAAACCAACGCAAACAATGAATTAATTGCACATGTAGTCCTGAGTGATGATTTTCTTCACGTATTCTTTTAATCTCAACGCCCAGCCAACACGTGTTTCGTCAGGGCATTTAGCCCACAACTTCATCAGGGCTCTACAAAAAGTACAATGGTTACCTGTTACAAGCATGTAATCATGCCAAAATGTCACTACATGTTTCAGCAAAGTGCAACAAGGTGACTATAAGTGTGAGCACACAACCTCAAGTGAATCATAAAAGCCCAGAAAGTTGAAACGAACACTTACACCCGTGTGCGTTTCGTGTTACAGAGAAATCGCATAAGTAGCTCTGAAGTGACATTATACTCTCATATGTCTTCATTGGACCTGAATTATTTGTGTCTAAATATCGGATTAATCTTAAAAGGTAATACAAAGTAATAACTACACAGTATCCTATTCATGCAAATTATCTAATTTATATGTATATTTACAATGACACATTTTAACTTATTCGCATCATATACGAGAGCTCAAGTTGTTACGGTTACAAGGTTTGGTCAGAAAACCATACATTCAGTGACCTAAAGTATTAGAGTGAAAATAGGGGAAGCTCAGAGGTCAGAAAAAGGAAAAAATAGTCTTTCATGCATTTGAATCTTACCCAATCGGGCCGACTTTGCCACTTAACATACTGCAAGATATTAATGTGCTAAAGGAGACAGAATAAAAGAACAATACTACTTTGTAAATCCCAACTAAACCCTTAGTTTGTCAATTGTATCGCTAGTTTGAACTTATTCCCATTACAGACAATCAGAGTAAGGCAGAAAGTCTCACCTCTCCGCCGGTTATAATTCCGTCCCGGCTGCCGGGAAAAGATATATGCGGCGCTGCTGTTTGACCCCGCTGGTGACTCCCGTCTTTGGCTCATGCGCACCACATTGGAGTTGGTGAGGACAACCCGGAAAGGGGTACCGCCCATACCTGATCACGCTCTTTATTTTACTCGCGTCTTGCCTGTAATGTTCAAACACCGGCAGACGCTTGGAGGGGGTAGGTGGATAGGAGCTAATACCCGGATGAAATTGTAAGTAGATCATTGTGGCATTGTCGAGGGACATGGTGAGCGCATTGTCTACTTGAGCATGCGCCGGGTCCCTGTTGCTAGACGTGTTTGTTTATACGATTTTCTTTCTTTCAACAGCCCGGTAATGTACGGGCGTTCCTTACTATCGCCGGTGGAAGTGTTTTTATAACATGGCGAGGTAAGCACCTTTCAGAGCTAACCATCTTTTAGAGCCAACTACCAGATATAGGGTGGTGTAAGATTCACATGTATTTCCAATTGTTGAAACTTTATGGACACTTGTCGTATTTTAGACGAAGGGAGGTCACGAGTGATACAAACAGTTTTTACAACGAGTAATTAACTTGGCGTGCTTTGAATATTGCACAGTCAGGCCCCCTTGTTTTGATGATGCTGGTGTCTCCTGTGCCTGGTTCTTTAAATAATGTTGCTTGTTTTAATCAATGTGCACACATGTGTGGCACATGATAAGGCATTAAGTTGTGACTGATGCACTTATAAGGCATCAAGTTGTTACTGATGCGCTTAACTGTTATTTAATTTTTTCTGTTTCCTAGGACTCCATCAGGAGCGATCTACTATCATGCAGCTGTAGCCTTACTACAGGTATACAGGGTGCTGCCTCGCCCTGTATGTTTTTAGAGGGTTTATTAATTTTTATCACGTGCACCTTATACATTATTTTCCCGGTCCTGACGAAGCGCCAACGACCCTTATGGCGACACAGGCGCGAAACATGTTGACCTATGTTCTGATGACACCTGGGCATAGTGTGCCTTAGGGACAAGATTTTATCTAGCAGTTTATCTGCGAAGGGTTTACAATTCATACATCTGCTGCATGTTTACCCTTCTTTTAACAATGATTCTCCCACCACGTAGCACGCACATCACTCTCCTAACCCTCACTAGACCCATACCCCACATACCCGCATGCACCTCCCGGCAGTCCTTAAAAGATCTCCGACAAAGAGACCCTTCGGGGGACCCGTAGGGGATTGCAGCGCCGGCCCTACGAGGAGCAACTGCCCGATGATGAAGCATGACACTCTTCGGGGTGTGTGAGGGCAACAGAGGACAATATTGTTTGTTCCACTTCACTAATGGGTCACATTAACCTAGGATGTCTTTTTCTCCTTTCACGTTTCTTTCGGTTGTGCACGGGTGACTATTTGCACCCCTATGCGAGGGTTACATTGTTGAACCCCGCTACAGGAACAGTGTCCTCTTTTTGATAATTTAGTTTGACCAGCAGCGCCATTTCCAGTCCTCCATGGACTGGAAACAAGCATCCTAGGACCGGTTTTGGGGTTTCACCCGTCTTCAGCTAGGATAGCTTGCTTCCAGTGGCATGGAGAGCACGGGACCCACGTCTGAGCATACCCGTCCCACTCGGAGTGACAAATGCAAAAAGAACTATTGATGGACAGAATGAAGAACAGTGTCATACATTCACCCCAGTACAGAGATCTGGGCCCAAATCCATCGTTTTTTTGCTCACCATGCCAATCCACTTTGGACCCAGTAAAATAACAATGGATTAAACCAAGATCTGTGACTGCGGTGAATGTTTTGCCAATGTGTAACATTCCGTCCATCACCTTGTGTGTTTTGCTGTTCGCCCTATGTGGGAAGGGTATGCCCAGACGTGGGTCCCGTGCTCACTACGCCACTGGAGTCAAGCTATCGTTGCTGATGATGGCTGATAGCCAGAAACCGGTCCTTGGATGCTTGATTCCGATCCAGGGAAGACATGGCTTGGCTGTTCAGGCTGGACTGTTCCCATAAGGCACAGGGTGAAGACTGATTTGCATATGGCCATGTCTGAACCGGGGTGGCGTGGTGAGCAAAATAATGATGGATTCAACCCAGATCTGTGACTGGGGTGAATGTTTTGCCAATGTGCAACATTCCGTCCATCACCTTGTGTGTTTTGCTGTTCGCCCTATGTGGGAAGGGTATGCCCAGGCGTGGGTTCCGTGCTCACTATGCCACTGGAGTCAAGCTATCCTGGCTGATGACGGCTGATAGCCAGAAACCGGTCCTAGGATGCTTGATTCCGGTCCAGGGAAGACATGGCTTGGCAGTTCGGGCTGGACTGTTCCCATGAGGCACAGGGTCAAGGCTGGTTTGCATAGGGCCATGTCTGAACTGGGGTGGCGTGGTGAGCAAAATAATGATGGATTAAACCCAGATCTGTGACTGGGGTGAATGTTTTGCCAATGTGCAACATTCTGTCCTATCACCTTGAGTGTTTTGCTCTTCGCCCTATGTGGGAAGGGTATACCCACACGTCGGTCCCGTGCTCACTACGCCACTGGAGTCAAGCTATCCTGGCTGATGACGACTGATAGCCAGAAACCGGTCCTAGGATGCTTGATTCCGGTCCAGAGAAGACATGGCTTGGCAGTTTGGGCTGGACTGTTCCCTTGAGGCACAGGGTCAAGACTGATTTACATATGGCCATGTCTAAACTGGGGTGGCGTGGTGGGCAAAATAACGATGGATTAATCCCAGATCTGTGACTGGGGTGAATGTTTTGCCAATGTGCAACATTCCATCCATCACCTTGTGTGTTTTGTTGTTCTCCCTATGTGGGAAGGGTATGCCCAGACGTGGGTCCTGTGCTCACTACGCCACTGGAGTCAAGCTATCCCGGCTGAAGATGGCTGATATCTCTAATAAAAGAGAGAGGGACCCAATAGCCAAAGGCGTTGGGTACCAGCAAAGACAATTGTCAAAAAAGAGATCCCCTTTCGGTAAAATCACTCATCCAACATACGTTTTGTCAAAAGACACTAATTACACAAATAGAATTAAACAAAGAGGAAATGTAAAAATAACAAAATTAGAAAATATATATGCAATTTATTCAAAAAAGTATATTAAAAACATATCAGACATCATTTATAGCATAATCAGCCCTATCAGAAATACATTTCTAATCCATTGAATAAAAACAATAAAACAATTGCTAAGTTACAATATCATAAAAAACTCGTAAAAAAATGGAAACAGCTTAAAGAAAAGATAATTCCTATTGGAAGAGGGAGTGTACAATAGTCACAAAGAGAGATCAATTTTGATTCATATTTTAAATTTCATTCAGAATAATTGTCTCAAGAGCTTAATGTACTGTCCAGTCATATAGGCATCTACATGTTTCGGTGGGCAATCAGTTAGTAGCCAGCACCTTCTTCAGGAAAAAAAACATTTTCATTCCCATTTAACAAATACACATCTTCAATTCTGGGGCTGAAGAAACCTCCTGTATTTAGATAATTGGTGTTATAGAAAAACTTTCAATATATTTAGTATATATTAAAGTTCCTCATATTTAGACAAGAACAGCCACACACACGTGATCCTAGTCCCTTCAGAGTGTAAAACTTGCCCGATAGTCCCGTTGTATACAGAACATAAAAACCAGCTGCGATATATTCAGCAAGAATTAAGATCCCACATATTTCAACAGGAACGGCCACTCACACGTGATCCTAGTCCCTTCCACATTTAAAGCTTGCCCAATAATTCCGATATATTTAAAAATATGAGTACTGCCAGCAGTCTATCTGTATATATCAATAATCAGCACACGGGGCACACACCTCCGGCAATGAGGAATAACAAACTAGCCAGAAACAGGTGCTAGGATGCTTGATTCAAGTCCAGGGAAGACATGGCTTGGCCGTTCAGGCTGGACTGTTTCCATGAGGCACAGGGTCAAGACTGATTTGCACATGGCCATGTCTGAACTGGGGTGGCGTGATGAGCAAAATAACAACGGATTAAACCCAGTTCTGTGACTGGGGTGAATGTTTTGCCAATGTGCAACATTCCGTCCATCACCTTGTGCGTTTTGCTGTTCGCCCTATGTGGGAGGGGTATGCCCAGACGTGGGTCCCGTGCTCACTACGCCACTGGAGTCAAGCTATCCTGGCTGATGACGGCTGATAGCCAGAAACCGGTCCTAGGATGTTTGATTCCGGTCCAGGGAAGATATGACTTGGCAGTTCGGGCTGGACTGTTCCCATGAGGCACAGGGTCAAGACTGATTTGCATATGGCCATGTCTGAACTGGGGTGGCGTGATGAGCAAAATAACAACGGATTAAACCCAGTTCTGTGACTGGGGTGAATGTTTTGCCAATGTGCAACATTCCGTCCATCACCTTGTGTGTGTTAGTGGAGCATTTTATAGCACAACATTTATGTGAACTAGCTAAATGATCATAGATTATGAAAGGGCACTTCTGAATATTCCAATAATTTCATGCTGAACCACGCAGGGCTAATCCTCAATTTAAGTATTGGAGGGGGTGTTCACCTACATGAAGCAAAGTTTGAGAAAACAGTAATAAAATAGAGAATTTTTCATCACAATTCACTTAAAGCATTTCTAAAAAGCCATATGTGACAGAAGACAGTTCAGAATGTAATTTCACAATGTAATTTTTCGTGGCATCTTTAATCATTTCTAAATTTTAATTTCTTCCAGTTATACAACCTGTCCCTTCGAAGCAGATTTTCAAACACATATTATTACTGAAAATAAGCTTAATAGGGTGGAAAAATACACAAATTCCCAACAACCTATTCTAAGTAGTAGCAAGTCAATAGTTTTGCAGTGCTACATCCTGTATAACGTACAAAGCATGAGCCTTAAGGCCTCTTTACAAAAGAAAATATAAATCGGGCAAACCAATGTTTAGATATATTAATATGGGATAAGCGTTTTAGAATAGTCATTGAAGCCTACAGAAAGAGACCCCAACCCAGAATATGGAAAACCAGATACAGGCCATTTGCCCACATTTCCTACAAAATGATAATTAACACATTCCCTGATCATACGATTTCCACCATGTGCACTAAAACAATTAAGGAGTTGAAATTGACTGACATTAGAAAACAGATCATATGGAATCGGGATTTTGTAGTCACCAATCCCTTCGGTCATCATTTCAAGATCAGATGCTTATCTATTTAGAGCCTTTGAAGATCATTAGCTGATGCCCAAATAAATAATGCGTAGAAATAACTGATTTATGAATCACAAATATTTATGTGTCCTGGATATTAAATTAAACATTCTCAAACCTGTGTATGCTTAAAAATGTTGCTTATATCGAATCTACGTGGTTGTTTCTCTTCAAATGTTTCAGTGCCATTAACTTTGAGTAGGCCACTAATGGTGCATTTACCACATGGTAGTCAGTGTATGCTAATTGCGACCCTTGACTCCACCAGGTAGGTTGCTCCCCCTCCGCACGGCACCGCCTGTGTCTCCCTGCCCCAGCTGCTGCTGCTGAGGATGTTCGAGGCCCTCCACCAACCGCAGGCTACCACCTGCGCCTCATCCCTGATGGCCAGTGGTAGGCTGTAGGTAGGTTTGTTCATCCTCCGCTTTATTGTTTTTATTGTATTGCCTGTATTTTCACTGTTGTGTCTATGACTGCTGTTGTCTGTCTTCCCTGCTGCCTGTAAGTGGTCCGTGCCCCTTTGTCTTCCCTTTGTTCCCCTCGCTGTCCCCGTGCTCTCTCTTCTCGGTCTTTCCTTCTGTACCCCTCGCTGCCACCGTGTCTCTGCCCGGTTTCCCTTCTGTTCCCCTCGCTGCCCCGTGGCTCTCTGCCCGTTCTGCCCTCTGTTCCACTCGTTTTCCCCTTGTTTTTTGTGCCTTCTTTGCCCTCTGTTCCACTCGTTTTTCCCTTGTTTTTTGCCTTTCTGCCCTCTCTTTCATCCGTTTTTCCCTCGTTTTTGTGCCCTTCTACACTCTGTTCCATTCGTTTTTTTGTGCCCAGCGCCCTCTGTGCCACTCGTTTTTCCCTCGTTTTTTGTGCCTTTCTTCCCTCTGTTCCACTCGTTTTTCCCTCATTTGTTGTGCCTTTCTGCTATCTGTTCCACTTGTTTTTCCCTTGTTTTTTGTGCCTTTCTGCCCTCTGTTTCACTCGTTTTCCCCTCGGTTTTATGTGCACTTGTTCCCTCTGTTCCACTTGTTTTTTTGTGCCCTTCTGCCCTCCCTGCCACTCATTTCCCCCTAGTTTTTGTGTGCCTTTCTGCACTCTGTTCCACTAATTTTTCCCTCATTTGATGTGCTTTTCTGCCCTTTGTTCCACTCGTTTTCCTCTTGTTTTTTTTGTGCCTTTCCGTCCTCTGTTCCACTTGATTGTCCCTCGTTTTTTGTGCCTTTCTGCCCTCTGTTCCACTCGTTTTTCCCTCGTTTTTTTTGTGCCCGCTGTTCCACTCATTTTTTTGTGCCCTTCTGCCATCTGGGCCACTCGTTTTTCGTGCCTTTCTGCCCTCTGTTCCACTTGTTTTCCCCTTGTTTTTTGTGCCTTTCTGCCCTCTGTTCCATATGTTTTTCCCTCATTTTTTGTGCCTTTCTGCCCTCTGTCCCACTCGTTTTCCCCTAATTTTTTGTGCCTTTCTGCCCTCTGTTCCACTCGTTTTCCCTAGTTTTTTGTGCCTGTCTGCCCTCTGTTCCACTCGTTTTCCCTCGTTTTTTGTGCCCCTGTGCCCTCTGTTCCACTTGTTTGTTTGTGCCCTTCTGCCCTCTGTGCCACTCATTTCCCCCTCATTTTCTGTGCCTTTCTGCCCTCTGTTCCACTTGTTTTTCCCTAGTTTTTTGTGCCTTTCTTCGCTCTGTTCCACTCATTTTCCCCCCGTTTTTTGTGCCTTTCTGCCCTCTGTTCCACTCGTTTTTCCATTGTTTCTTGTGCCTTTCTGCCCTCTGTTCCACTCGTTTCCCCTAACTTTTTGTGCCTTTCTGCCCTCTGTTCCACTCACTTTTCCCTTGTTTTTTGTGCCATTCTGCCCTCTGTTCCACTCTTTTTTTGTGCCCTTCTGCCCTCTGTGCCACTCGTTTTTCCCTCGTTTTTTGTGCCTTTCTGCCCTCTGTTCCACTCATTTTCCCCTAGTTTTTGTGCCCTTCTGCCCTATGTTCCACTCATTTTACCCTCGTTTTTTGTGCCTTTCGGCCCTCTGTTCCACTCTTTTTCCCTCGTTTCTTGTGCCTTTCTGCCCTCTGTTCCTCTTGTTTTCCCCTCGTTTTTTGTGCCTTTCTGCCCTCTGTTCCACTCATTTTCCCCTCGTTTTTTGTGCCCTTCTGCCCTCCGTTCCACTCATTTTTTGTGCCCTTCTGCCCTCTGTGCCACTTGTTTTTCCCTCGTTTCTGTGCCCCTTTTGCCTTCTGTTCCACTCGTTTTTTGTGCCCTTCTGCCCTCTGTGGCACTCTTTATTCCCTTGTTTCTGGGCCCCTTTTTCCTCCTGTTACCTTTGTTGTCCCTCACCGACCTCGCCGCTGCTTCCCCTGCGGACCCACCCCCCTGATTGCCCACTGCCCATTCACTGCCACCGCCTCCCGCCTCCCAGCTGCTCCTCCCTCCCACCTCCCCATATATGCCAGCCAAGCCGCTGGCGTGCAAAATGCGCGCCTAAGGCGAGCTGGTCTGTGCCCGTCTGCTTATGGACTGCGCCCAGTGCCAGAACCCCTGGCCCCTGCACCCGCCACGATGTCTGCCACCACTACGACGACAGCATTCTGCATGCTCTCAACTCCGGACGGAGCCAAATCTGCTTCAAGGCCGCCCCGAAACGCACCCACCTGCCGGAACTGCAGCTACACCAGCCTTAGAGCCGACGAACCACCAGCCAAGAAAGACCCCCAACCACCTCCGATGCATACTACGGAACACCCGCTCCGCACGCAAGCACGCCGTCGAGCTCTGGGACCTGCTCGACACAACATCCCCGGATGTCGCCTTGCTGACAGAGACCTGGTTTAACGACTCCTCCGCAGCCGACATCGCCATAGCCATCCCAGACGGCTACAAGATCACCCGCAGAGACCGCACCAACGGAGTCGGAGGCGGAATTGCCATCGTCCACAAGAACAGTATCAGGGTCTCGACTAGCACCAACGATGCACTCAGCACCGCCAAACACATGCATTTCCAGATCCACACAGACCCTAATTCCACCCTCAGAGGCACCCTCGTCTACCGACCCCCTGCACCCTGCCCCCAGTTCAGCGACTCCATCGCCAACTTGATCAGTACGCACGCCCTGACCTCCACCGACTACATCCTCCTTGGAGACCTGAACTTTCACCTTGAGAACAACAACAACAACAACTCCACAACCCTGATCGATAACCTCGCCAACCTCGGATTGAAGCAACTCGCAACAACGCCCACGCACTCCGCCGGCCATATGCTCGACCCAGTCTTCTCCTCAAGCCCGTACATCTCCATCAGCCACACCACCGAACTCCTCTGGACCGACCACCGCTGCATCCACTTCACCTTCCAGAAACCCACCACACACCACTGCACCGAACAGATCCCCCGCCGCTGCTGGAGCAAAATCATAGAAGACCAACTACACGCAAACCTCGCTCTCAGCCCACTCACCGAACCCTCCGAAACCGACGACGCTGTCCACAGCCTCAGACGCTGGATCGAGGACTGCACCAACACCCTCGGTCCACTGAAGAAACCCCCCCACAGAGACACCTGCAAGATGGCCAGCTGGTTCACCCCAGAACTCCTAGCCTCCAAGCAAGCCTGCCGGAAACACAAGGACGCCATCCGCAATCACCACCACCTCATCAGGGCAGCCAAGAGGACCTCCTTCAAAGACCGCCTCGACAACAACACACACAATAGCAAGGAGCTCTTCAACATCGTGAAGGAACTCTCCAACCCCAGCTCCAACACCAACGACATCCTGCCGTCGCAAGCCCTGTGCGACTCCCTCGCCCCCTTCTTCCACCGCAAGATAGCAGACATCCACAACAGCTTCAACACCCAGACAGCCCCAACAGACAGCAACACAACAGACCCTCCATACACCATCGACCACGACCCCCTTCTAGCCTGAGCCAGCGTGAGCATCGAGGACACAATCAAGACCATGCGCTCGATCCACTCCGGCTCTACGTCGGACCCATTCCCGCACCACGTCTTCAACTGAGCAAGCAGCACCATCGCACCCCACCTGCGGAATGTCATCAATCTCTCCCTTGAGACCGCGACATTCCCAGAGATCTGGAAACACGTCGAGATCAATGCCCTACTCAAAAAACCTAAGGCAGACCCAAGAGACCTCAAGAACTTGTGACCCATCTCTCTGCTCCCCTTCCCAGCCAAGGTCAGTGAGAAAACCGTCAACAGACAGCTAACCCGATACCTCGAAGAAGACAGAATCCTGGACCCTCCCCAGTCAGGGTTCTGCAGCAACCACAGTACCGAGACTTCCCTCATCACCGCCACCGACGACATCAGGACCCTGCTGGACAATGGCAAGACCGCAGCATTTATCCTTCTAGACCTCTCTGCCACCTTTGACACCATCTGCCACCGCACACTACGCGCACGCCTCCACACCGCAGGAATCCGAGACAAGGCTCTGGATTGGACAACCTCCTTCCTCTCCGGCAGAACGCAGAGCGTCTGCCTCCCTCCATTCCGTTCCAAAGCCTCCGAGATCATCTGCGGCATACCCCAGGGATCCTCCCTCAGCCCGACGCTCTTCAACATTTACATGGCCCCGCTCGCACAGGTAGCCCGACAGCACGACCTCAACGTAATCTCCTACGCCGACGACACTCAGCTGATCCTCTCCCTCACCAAGAACCCCATCACAGCCAAAGCCAACCTCCACAAAGGAATGAAGGCCGTCGCCGACTGGATGAAGATCAGCCGTCTGAAGCTGAACTCGGACAAGACAGAGGTCCTAATCCTCGGCTCCAACCTTTCAGCCTGGGACGACTCCTGGTGGCCGACGGCACTGGGGGCAGCCCCGACACCCACCAACCACGCACGCAACCTGGTAATTATCCTCGACTCAACGCTCTCAATGACCAAGCAAGTCAACGCGTCTCCTCCTCCTGCTTCAACACCCTCCGCATGCTCCGCAAGATCTACAGATGGATCCCGATAGATACAAGAAAGACAGTCACCCAGGCCCTCGTCAGCAGCAGACTCGACTACATTAACACCCTCTATGTGGGAGCCCCGATCAAGCTCATCAAACGACTACAACGCATCCAAAACGCCTCGGCACGACTGATATTCGACGTACCACGCCACAGTCACATCACCCCCCACCTGAGAAACCTGCACTGGCTCCCCGTCAACAAAAGGATATCCTTCAAGCTCCTCACCCAAGCACACAAGGCACTCCACACTACTGGCCCAGCCGACCTCAACAGACAGCTCTCCTTCTACATTGCCAACCGTCAGCTACGCTCCGCCCACCTCTCACTCACCACCGTTCTGCGCGTCTGAAGAACAACCACCGGTGGGAGATCCTCCCACCTCGCCGCCAAGACATAGAACACCCTCCCACTGAGCCTACGACAGACCTAAGACCTGCTGACCTTCAGGAGGATACTCAAGACCTCGCTGTTCGATCAGTGACGCCCCCCCAGCGCCTTGAGACCCTCGCGAGTATGTAGTGCACTTTACAAATGATTGATTGATTGATTGATCAATGTAGAGAAGAAATTATCATTTGCAAAGACCGATGTGTAGTTAAATATTTTAAGTATTTTGAAAGTTTGCTGGCTGGACAGAATAAAAAATTTTAAGAAAAGAAGATGCTTGATATTCATTGGATGAATATATGATTTGTAAGTAAATAATTAACAATTGCGAATTTACTTCCATTTAAGCCGATACATCAAATTTTACATCAGGGCGGTTTAATGGTGGCTACTAGCCATTGCAGTCCTTCTTGATCTTCTACTCTCCCAAATGAATGTGGTTAGAATTTCATGATTTAGTCGAAAAATGCATGCACACAACATGCAATGGCCTGCAGTGGTTAAAAATTGCGAAGGAAGATATCCATTGTAATACCATTGATAGGGCAGATGTGCCTGATTGGTGATTTACCAGTTTTTTTTAAAGTTCATATCTTTATTTAAGGGACTGAGGGCCAGATGTAGGTCGGTCGGTAACGGCCGAAAATCGGTATTTTCGGCCGTTACCGACCGGTATTTCAGAAATGGTATGTAGGGCCCTTAATTTTACAGAATCGGTAAATTTACCGATCGGTAAATTTACCGAATCTGTAAAATACCGAATCGGTATTTTTACCGATTCGGTAAATTTGAGATGTAGGTGGGACTCTTCTGAGTCCCACAAGCCTTACAAAATCGGTATTTTACCATCAAATCCAATTTGATGGTAAAATACCGATTCCGGTGTGCATGCACATGTGTGCATGCACACCTCTGCCATATGACAGGCAGACCTGCCCTTGGGGCATGTATGCCTGCCACATGGCACCCGAGCCTGTTTTGGGGGTGCCAGAGGGTGTCAAAGTGACACCCCCTGCACCCTTGCTAAAATCGGTATTTACAGATTCTGTAATTACAGAATCGGTATTGCCCATTCATTCCTATGGGCTTCACAGCTAATAGGAATCAATAGGAAATACCGATTCGGTATTTCCAGATTTGGTAAATACCGAATCTTAAAGATTCGGTATTTACACATCTGGAAATACCTACATCTCCCCCCTTCATATTTACCACTTCATAAATAACGAATCGGTAAAATTCGGTATTTAAGAAGTGGTAAATAAGAATTACCTACATCGGGCCCTGAGGGCCCGATGTAGGTCGGTCGGTAACGGCCGAAAATCGGTATTTTCGGCCGTTTCCGACCGGTATTCAGTAATCGGTATGTAGGGACACATTATTTTACAGATTCGGTAAATTTACCGATCGGTAAATTTACCGAATCTGTAAAATACCGAATCGGTATTTATACCTATTCGGGATTTTTGATATGTAGGTGGGACTCTTCTGAGTCCCACAAGCCTTACAGAATCGGTATTTTACCATGAAATCCAACTTAATGGTAAAAAAACGATTCCGGTGTGCATGCACATGTGTGCATGCACACCTGTGCCATATGACAGGCAGACCTGCCCTTAGGGCAGGTATGCCTGCCACATGGCCCCCGAATCTTTTTTGGGGGTGCTAGAGGGTGTCAAAGTGACACCCCCTGCACCCTTGTCAAAATCGGTATTTACCGATTCGGTAAATACCGACCGGTAATGCCCCATTCATTCCTATGGGCTTCAAAGCCCATAGGAATGAATGGGCCATTACCGGTCGGTATTTACCGAATCGGTAAATACCGATTTTTACCGATTCGGTAGCAGGAACATCTGGATGTTCCTACATCTCAACCCCTTAGATTTACCGATTTTTAATTACCGAATCGGTATGATTCGGTAAATTAAAATCGGTAAATCTATTTTACCTACATCTGGGCCTAAGGGCCAGATGTAGGTAGGGTTTTACCGGTCGGTAACGGCCGAATTCGGCCGTTACCGACCGGTAAAAGGATTTTGAGATGTAGGGGGCAGAATCGGTAAATTTACCATTCGGTAAATTTACCGATCGGTAATTTTACCGATTCTGTAAATATACCGGTCGGTATATTTACCGACCGGTATTTTTACAGATTCGTTAAAATTGATATGTAGGTGGGACTCTTATGAGTCCCACAAGGCCTAAGAAATCGGTATTTTACCATAACATTCAATTTGATGGTGAAATACCGATTCAGGTGTGCATGCACATGTGTGCATGCACACCTGTGCCATATGGCAGGCAGACCTGCCCTTAGGGCAGGTATGCCTGCCATATGGCCCCCGACCCTTTTTTGGGGGTGCTAGAGGGTGTCAAAGTGACACCCCCTGCACCCTTGTCAAAATCGGTATTTACCGATTCGGTAAATACCGACCGGTAATGCCCCATTCATTCCTATGGGCTTCAAAGCCCATAGGAATGAATGGAGCATTACCGGTCGGTATTTACCGATTCGGTAAATACCGATTTTTACCGAATCGGTAAAATGCACATCTGGATGGACCTACATGTCCACCCTTCATATTTACCGATTCTTAATTACCGAATCGGTAAAATTCGGTAATTAAGAATCGGTAAATATTTTTTACCTACATCTGGGCCTAAATGTTGATTTCTCGGGTGGGTTGGTATGCATTTTATTTTTTTAAGAAACGCATTTTATTGATTTTCTATTTTTGCATGAGTAGAAATAGCATGCTATCCAGTATATGACAACAATTTGAGCATTTAAAGTGAGTAGCGATTCGGTGACAGTCAAACATTTCACATTAGTAACAATGAGTCAGAGAGTTGAAAAGTTAAAATTCACTCAGGAGTTAGAATCCTGAAAGTGATCCCATCACGGTCCTCAGATTTGTATATGTTTCCTGGGTCATCCCAAGTACTGTTGACTGCCTCCTCAATGTGAGGGCAGTAATTCATGCCCCTTTTCCATTCATCTAAGGGAGGAACTTTTTCATCCCTCCTGTGCTTCAGTGACGTGCAATATCCCGCCTGGCAGGTGAAACCTGCTCCCATCCAGCATATGAGAGCCCTGAGAGCCTCCCATGTCCTCTGTCAGCCCCAGAACTGTTGTCAGGGAGCAATGATTGTGGCACCAGTAATCCCATATCACAAGCAATCCCATGTCACATGTAAGAGGGACCTGATCTCTCAATGGCAACTCAATCATTCTGGACATGGACTCTTTTCCATTCTCCACTACTTCTCTTGCTTAAAGTAAATACGATGCAGATAATTAAACTGTACGAGCTGTACGCGAGTGAAGATTTCTAATTCTCGGGGGGCATTCACATCTCCCTCAAGTATGCCCCATTTAGGGAACTGAGGTTAAGCTACAAACAGTCTTGGAGTAGCCCAGGAGGATCTGAGGTTTTTATCACCAGCAGTATTGGACTTGCCTGCCAGTCTGCCACAGACTTGAAAGGGCTAGTGTGAGAGCCCTTTTCTTTTTTGTCCCAAAGGCCGTGAGAAGAGCAAACAAAAACAGCCCCACACTGGTCTTTCAGGCTAGCCCATCTGGCACTACCTGACTTTCAGATTGCGCAAAAGGACAGTCCAATACTGATCACCCCTCTCCTACCCAGGTGTTCTACAGTCAATTTGCTTCTGCAGTATTAAAACTGTGAGTGCCATTAGCTTCACATAATAAGGTTCCAGCTCACGGTAGAACTGAGAATTATGAAGAGTGGATTCTTCACTTAATTCAGGAAATTCTTTCATATGATCCCTTCCCAGACATCCCAGACTTTTAGATCCTGATCAAGTCTCATATTTTAAAGCTGTCTTGTTGTGCAGCATGGGGCAGCAAAATGTCCCGCTTTAGCGGAGTTTTCCTTGTGAGCCTGTGGGTTCAACCGCAAAGCCTGGCACCAACAGTTGAAGATATCCAGTCACTGGGGGCAATGTTAAGGGAATTCTAGAAACTTTAGGATTGCCCTGTTTACCAGAGTCTTCAAATACGTTAAGTTCCAGACTGTACACCTGTTCTCTCTATCCCAGAATAGCAGATTGCCGATTAAGGTGAGCTAAGATGCCCAGCAATTGAATTGCAAATCTGGCACTCCCACTCCCCAGTCTTACTTTAATTGGAACTCTTTTTCGAAGTACACCCTATGCTGCTAGCCTGCCCAAAGTAGTCACTAAAAGGGCACAGACTGTCCCAAAAATGAGTTAGGGATTTTATATGAGTAGTTTTGCAGAATGTAAAACATCCTTAGCAATACAATCATTTTAAGCAAAGCATTCCTACAGATGATTGTGAGGTGAAGTGTTCTCCAACCATTCATATCCTTATGCAGACCATCTACAGAAGAGAAAACACTGAATTCCCAAAATGTCTGTGGACTCTTTAAGATATGCAGCCAGAGATTCTTGATATGATCTCTCTGAATCCACAGCATGACCACCAACACCTGGCTAGACCTCCGGTTGTTAGAGGAAATATTAGAAACAGAAGCATATGCTCTGCAAATAAAAATAACGCAGTTCTATTTGTCGTCTCATTGGAAGCTCTGCGTCAATCTGTCCATTCTGATCCATTCTGCCAAGTGTTCTATGGAAACTGCAACAACAAATAAGTGAAGGAATTGAATGCTTAAATTAATCTCAGCCACTGGCAATCCCTGTCCATCATTTTTCGCCCATCACACTACCTCAGTTTGGACCCTGCCATATGCAAATCAGTCTTGACCCTGCTACAATGGAAACAGTCCAGCCCGAACTGCCAGCTCCTTCCTGAACCAGACATAAGCAGCCCGGGCCTAGTTTTGCCCTGATTAGGGCTCATCAAATAGGTATAGCTTGGTTCCAGTGGCACAGTGAGCACAGGACCCACTGTTGTATAGCGTTTTAGATTCCGAATGGATTTTCCCGATTCATGCCCTCATATAGGTACAATTCACGTTGCCCTTATATAGGCATAAGAAATCCAGCCCTTATTTAGGCATAGCCCATGCTACCCATTTACAGGCATGGCTACTTCCATCCGTTCACCAAACGTCACAATGATTTCTTGGAAAACCAGCTTAAGCCGTTAGGGACTTCCCCTTGCTTAAATATTGATTTCTCCAAGAACTCAGCTACTTTACAAGGAACAACTATTCCCCAGAGGTTCATTTATGACGTTCATATGCCCAACTTTACAACAAACATGGCATTCCTAAACACCTTCAAGGTATAAATATACTTTCACTTGCTATAGCAAAGCATGGTGGTTCGGAGCAGTCCGACGACCTACTTGCCCAACGCAGATCGCTACAGCAAGTGCCAAAGGAGACCGACTCTCCAGTTGACGCACTGATCAGGAAGCTGTCCTCCTCTGCTGAGAGAATCCAGCTCCAGTGTTTCTGACTGCCCTTGCGGGGTGTTGGGAAATTGAGTCCTGATACAGAGATACCAGACCTCCTTCATTCTAACAAGTAATGGAGCTGATTAGAACCTAGACAAACCTTTGGTAGATTCTTGGCAAGAACTCAAACTTATGGTAAACAATACTTACTTCTTCCCTGGTACTAGACCTAGGTTAGGTACATTGGGGTAGGCGTATTTTAGAAGCACCAGTTGAGTATTTTGGTCTATGTTATTTATGTATGTATTTTTATATGGCTTAGCAACCATGCAATGCGCTTACAGTATTATTTCATGATACTATTCTCGCTGTACACATTATACTTTACATTCTGTCTAATGATTGTAGCAGTTCACCTCTCTTGCATGAGAAAGAAAACTGTTCAATAAACCTTTTATTGAAAACATCCGTCTCTCTATTTCTCTGCAATTCTGTAGAAACGAAGCATGCACAACTGACTAGTTATCAATTGTTTCCACGACTCTGAGAGATATGTTCTTATTCTTGGGGAAACAAAGTTGTCATGTTTAGGCGGTTGTCACAAATTATTTTCTTCTTGTGTATTCGAGAAAGTTTCTAGTGACCTCTGAGTTAGCTGGCACACTCACTATTAAGTTTAGTATATTCGATAGAGACCTATTGACTTAAGTCCTAAGTCAAATCTATAGGATATATTATTCCGGTGTGCAGAGCATATTGGGAAAATAGGAACTACACTACATGGCGCTCAACGTTTGGTAAGGCACTAATTTAACGCTAGATACTAAAGTAACTGAGTCATGCTTTTCTCAGAGACCCCTTTTTCCGTAATACTCTAATTGACGTCTGGAGTGGGTAAAGGGATAATATCCGCCATAGCTGAGTAGGACGAAAATCCTATGTATTAGCTTTTTGGTTTATTCAACGTTGAAGGATACGTTGTTCCAAAATATTGTGCACCTTATCTTTGTTTCCTTGAAACTTGCTTTGCAAACTTTCAGTCAACAAAATGGCCGACGAGGAACTTCCCGGGGCCAGAAGAACTGCCGCTGATCAAGCTGATGCAGCTCTTAACTAATCAGGTTTCCAAGAAACCGACGAGGATGCCATAATCATTCCTACAAATTTTAGGCGAGGCATCACTATAAAACTTATTAAAAAATGGCCTATCAGCAAGAGGTGGTAGGGTAGTTTTTGTGGTAGAGGCACATGAATATCACCAGACAGAGGTATTCTATTCTTGTATAGTCTTCCTTGAAGCAAATCCAGTAACAAATGTGTTTCACTTCTACAAAGAAGATGACCCACCAATGGAATACATTCCTTTCGATGATATAGAAATTCCACTAACTTACCAGGAGCATGCGCTCTGGTTTAAAGGCGCCCTAAAACATATAAATCACATTACCAGGCTCGGTCCACTAGGTAAACCAGGAGCAACATGGCTGGTTTTAGCCAGCTACAGACCTCACCCTGCATTGAAGCAATGTCGGATGAACAATTACTTAGTAATATTCAAAATTTAGTAGAATTACACAGTTAAAGGTCTTTAATAAAAACACTACTTCTAAAAAGAGGTGGGAAAACACTAAACAAACTTCTAAAGAGAAGCGTTCTCAATCCCGAGGTAGGTCTCCTCAAAAGGAGCCCTCTGAAAGGAGGTATAACCTCAGGAATAGGGATAATTTGAGAAAACCTGATAGATATCAAGGTACTGATACACGCTCCTCTCGTACCTTTCAGACTTCGTCACAGAAATCCGAAAGAAGAGGACGGTCAGAACACAAGGAAGAACGCGTGAAGTCCAAAGACGATCAACACATTCAGAAAAACAAGAAACCTCAATTCACCAAAAAGAAAGTAGCAGGTCTCAAACTCAGACATGCCAAGGATCT